>NW_022315686.1:0-18952 GCF_002776525.5 Piliocolobus tephrosceles
GGACACAGGAAATGCCCACTGGGACACATGGAGGATGAGGAGACAATGCCTTCATTTTGTTCAGCCTCAGTTTCCTCATCTGTAGAATGGAGACAATCATGGACTCCTTTAGGAAAGTGGTAAGGTTAAGGTTCTCTCTGTAAATCACCTAGCACACTGTAGGCACCCCCAAAGTGAGGTGTTATTTCAAGATCATGTGATCTTGAGCCAGTCTTGCCTCCCCTTGAGTCCTTGGTTTCCCCACCGGTGTGATGCTGATTATCATGGCCCCGTTCCAGGTTCTGCGAGGATTGCAGAGGATGTGCACAGAGCCCCTCATGGTGCTGTTGTTCAGGTTATTACTGAGCTTCTGCAGAACGATGGTTAGGAGAGCACGGGCAGTATCCCAGCTGCCTGGGCCTCTTCCCGGCTCTGACTCTTCCTGGCTCTGCCACCTGGGACAAGGCACTTTGCCACCATAGGCCTTGATGTCCTCACCCTTTTAATGGTAACACTGACCTCACAGACTGAGCAGAGTCTGAAGGAGTGAAATCGTGTTAAATGCTTAGGGCATCACCAAGCGCACAATAAATGCTCAATAAATGTGAGCTTGTTAGGGTGAAGCTGTGTGACCTCAGACAGGTCAGGGCATCACTAGGCCGCAAGTATAAATGGGGTTTGGGTCGGGGTCCAGTGGCTTTCAACCTTGGCTGCTCATTACAATCACTGGGAAAACTATCAAAAAAAAAAAAAAAGTTAACAAAGCTAGACCCAGGATCCCCCTAAAAATGCCAGTTTAATTGGTCTAAGGTGGGCCTGGCATCTAAAGTTCTGAATGGCTCCAGAAGATTGTCACACACATCCCCCTAGCAAAAAGTGGTGCCCCAGGTTCTGGGGCTTTGAGAACAGCTTTTTGGGCCATGGGTGCTTCAACACAGACATGCGGGGAACATTCTGGGAGGCCCCAGAAGCCTGGACAGGACCCCTCCCATGCTACTGGCCTCAGGGCCCAAGATAGGAGACTGGGACAAAGCCTCGCTCAGATGCAGCCTTAGTGCTGGGGAACCTTCTGTCTTGAAAACGTTTGTATCTAAGCAGGTGCTGGAGTCCCAGCAAATCCTCACTCCTCAGCCCCAGAAGCCTCCCTCCCTCAGCACTCCCAGATGTCACTGAGGTATCTTTTCCCTCCTTCTTCCAAAACGCTTCCAGCTTCACCTGTGATCTTACCTGAAAGCCAGTTCACCAAACACGGTGGTTGCTGCTCCTTTTATCATTTGGGTTTTTCTGGCAGCTGCAGTGAGTAGGGTTTCAGCCTTTCCTTGGTGTTTCTGCTCCTCATTGTTCTGTTGCCTGAAAAACAGCTATGCAGCTCCAGTAGCAGTAATGACCAAACCTCATGATTACAGTCACAGAGGTTATTTATTAAGCACCTACTACATGCCAGGCTATGCACTTGCATTTACCCTCACTCATCTTCCCAGGGTGGGGTTTCTATCTACTTTTGGTCCTCGGCCAGCAAGGATCCTCTCAGAGTCTCGCCGTACACAAGGGCTCACATGAGGACCCCCTCTAAGAAATGGAGGGAGGATTAAAGTGCTGAGAGGTACAGAGAGAGCAGCCAGCGTCAGGCGGCCAAGAAGCCCTCAATAAATGGGAACTGAAGACAGCCTCTCAGCCCTCTAGGGACACCCATGCTGCTGGTGTCTCAAAGAGTTGACATCTTCAAGTGACACCCTCTTTACTGTGCTCTCAAAATATTTCACGCATACTAGGGAGCAAGTTAATATTGGCAAAGGCAAACATGTGTAATATGTGCTTTCTAAGACGACCACAGAAAGTTCAAGGTAATAATTAGCAATTTGCAGATACCTTTAAAACTCATCTACAGGGAGAAACTGCCTCATTGTTCTGATTCTCCAATGTGTTTGCTTTCAGGGCCCAGAATAGGTTTCTGCCTGTTGGTGTGGCCTAGGTCTTTGTCTCTTGTAATTAATTAATGATGAAAAAATTAATCACCTTTGGCTTTCTTAGTACTCAGTGATCCTTGTTTTTGACCCAAACCTGATCTAACTGAAGATACAGATTCCAAAAACAAATTTCCTCTTTTCAAATGTAGGACTTGCAGCACATTAGAGCTACTAACAACAACAACAACAACGATGGTTAGGAAGGCCAAAGGAAAGAGCATTTATTGGAAAAATTAAGAGGTGCAATTTGAATACACTGAGTCAGCAAAACCCTGAATAGTGTCCTGTATGGAAACGCAGGAAAAGCTTTTTATAGGGGATTTTCACAAAAGGTTGTTTTTGGAAACAGTTCATTAGCTGGTCAAAAATCCTAAACTGCAAACTGTTCTCATTGGTTATTTAATTAAAGTACTCCGGGTGAGAGAGATCAAAATCCCATGGACCCTGGCTTCAATTGTTACCCAGGTCTACTGCAACATACTATGGCTTGACCTTTAGCAGGTGTCATTCCAATGCTCTTACAAACCGTGGGCTCTATGCTAAAGCTTTATCCTTAATTAATGCCTTTCATGTGACAGAATGAAATATTTGTGAAAAGAATAAAAATATGGAATGATTCATATTTGTATAATACCTAAAGAGAGGCCTCTGTGTATCTGTAAAGTCTGGGTTAAAGATAGATCCATCTTTAATTTCGAGAAGCATCTTCTGTGTTTGATCCAGAGCAAAACTGCTTCCATCGCCCCATTTAATCCTGGCGACATCCCAGGAAGTAGAAATGCCATCCTCCTGTTTCGCAGATGAGGAGCTGGATGTGCCAGACCACCCCTCTCCTGGGCTGAGCAGCCTGGTTGCAGCTCTCACGGCGGTGCCACTTTGCCATTGATTCCTGTATTGGCTTCTATAAATGCCCTCTCAGAGGTTGGTGAGCTCTCCGGGGGAGGCCAGCTAAGACCAGTTATTAACAAGGAGGGAGCCCAGTCAGTAATTTTGTTCCTATGCCCAGACCGGTGGAAGTCACCCTGTGTGGAGAGGACTGTGAACTCAGGCCTGGACTTCCCTGTGGGACCTGCCCCTACTCACTGTCTGACCATGGGCTGGTTCTCACCTCTCAGAGCTCTTGTGTCCTGATCTGTAAATTGAGAAAAGGAGACTAGCTTCCTGACATTATTAGAAAGGTTAAAAACTAACATCTCAGAAGGTTCTTAATATGTCACACGCTTATTGTCAGTGATGGTCATCTCAGTCATGTCTCCTGATTATCGATGCTCCTTTTGTAACCAAACCCTCTGTCCTCGTGGTATCGGGCCCCACAGTGAGGGCCACACCTGGGCACACAGTGAGCTTCACCTGCGAGTCCCACGGCTTCTCCCCCAAAGATATCACCCTGAAATGGTTCAAAAATGAGAACGAGCTCTCAGACTTCCAGACCAACGTGGACCCCGCAGGAGAGAGCGTGTCCTACAGCATCCGCAGCACAGCCAGGGTGGTGCTGATCCCCAAGGACATTTTCTCTCAAGTCATCTGTGAGATGGCCCAGGTCACCTTGCAGAGGGACCTTCTTCGTGGGACTGCCAACTTGTCTGAGGCCATCCGAGGTAGAGGACCCTCACACCCAGCCCAAGCCCACACTTGGCTGCCAAGCCCACTCCTCATTCCCCAGGCTATTGCTCCAGAGCTTGAATGGCCTGGAATCGAATCCCTGACGATGCCGCCTACCTGCCATGCACCTAGGTGTGCTGGTCACTTACCATCATTTAAATGGCAGCTGTCAGGGAGCCAGCAACCACGTGCCAAGCTCTATGCTAGAGAGTTTCATTTATTTCACCAAGAGCAACTACAATTAGTGAGCACCTACTAAGAGCCAAATCAATATGTGGTTGGTGATTTCACTGATTTTGCTACAGTTCTTACCTTCCAACTGTATGCCAGGGGTTGTGCTTGTAGATTTCACTCATTCTTAGCCTAGTAGGAACTACCAGTCCTTCAGCACCTGCTGTGTGCCAGGCACTGTGCTTAGTAATTTCATTCATATGCAAAGAGCACCCTCATGTCTGAGCACGTGCTGCCTGCCTAGCACTGTCCTGGTGAGGCCCTCACCATGGTGGTGGGAGCTATGTTATGCAGCCCTCCCTGTGATCTGTCTGTGCCACAAGGTCACAGCTTCTGCCCTGTGCTGTTTCAGTTCCACCCACCTTGGAGGTTACTCAACAGCCCATGAGGGCAGAGAACCAGGCAAACGTCACCTGCCAGGTGAGCAACTTCTACCCCCAGAGACTCCTGCTGACCTGGTTGGAGAATGGAAATGTGTCCCAGACAGAAACAGCTTCGACCCTCACAGAGAACAAGGATGGTACCTACAACTGGACGAGCTGGCTCCTGGTGAACACCTGTGCCCACAGGGATGGTGTGGTGCTCACCTGCCAGGTGGAGCATGATGGACAGCAAGTGGTCAGCAAAAGTCATACCCTGGAGATATCAGTGCACCAGAAGGAGCAGGGCTCACATTTCACCCATGACGCAGTTACTTCCCATTTTTAAATTTTGTCTTTTTCTTTAATGTTAAAAGCAATATTCATGCTTGTCATAAAATAAGCTGGAAGTCTATAAATATAAAGTAAAATTTTAAGGTCAGCTTCATGCTCCCAAATCCTACACTCCACAGGTCACCACTACTTAGAAGGTTCAAGGTAGCAATTGGCAATTTGCAAACACCCTTAAGACCCATCTACAAGGAGAAACTGTGCGTCAAGAGTTTGATGCACAACTTAATTGATCTTTCAGCGTAAATATACATTAAAGGAAAAAGGAGAGAGGGACGCGATGCATTTGTCTATGAAGTTCTGTGTCTCACCTTCTTCTGCATGTCTCATCAGTGCACCACCTTCCCCTTCACACTTTGTAACCTCTACCTTGTCTCTGTTCTATTCTAAACTTTTCCATCCGCATCTGTGACCTCACCCAGCAGTCTCCGGCATCTGCTGGAGAAAGACAAGTGAAGTTGAAGCCTGGAGCAGGCCCCCAGGTAACCTGGTCACAGCACAGGCCTCTTCTGTGTTCTGGTGGTGAGATTTGACCAACAATAATCCCAGCCACTCTGCACATGGACCATGTGCAAATTCCTGTTCATCTCTCATCTCCTTTCCTGCTTCAAACACCCAGTGACTTTGGAGTTTTACCAAAGGGGAAACCAGGACTCAGGAAGTAATGAGGGATGATGTTGAAGACTTCTGGCCATTACATCAGGTTATTGGTCCAAACTAGTGATGGTAAATCTAGTCCCTGAGGACAGGCTCACTACCAGGCTATAATGTGAATTTGTGCTTATTAGAGAAACTCTCTCCTTCTGCTGGGCTTTGTCCCAACGACCCGAATTTGGCCAGTGTTTACCCTCTCTATAACCAAAATATGTCTTATTTCCCTCTCATATAATACCAGGAGGGGTCCCTCTCCTCCAGTCGAATGACAATCTTTGAGTGCTTTGACCCAAATATCTCCTCCCACATCTCAGGGTCCCACAACTTCCCTATCAGGGCCCAACCCCAGCAAAGAAGCCACTGAAGCTGAGATTCATCCTCCTTTGTGATTCTGCTACTCTTCCAATGATGGCCGGGGCCCAATCTTCTATTCTTTCTGCCCTGAGGCGCCAGAAAATAAGAATAAGGACTCAGGTTCCTTCCAAAACACCCTGTGATGTTTGCATCATCTCCTGGGTCAGTGCTGAGTCACTGATTTGTTCATGTCTCTGCCTGCTGGAAGAGTAAAGACAGGACATAGAAGACAAACAATGTCCCCAATCATCAGAGATGTGTGGAAGGTGCATAGTCACGTCCGCTGAAAACTTGCTCACGCATGCACCTGCAGTTGCACATTGAGTGATCATGTGATCAAGGACATTTTTCACAAAACCAATGTCATTGTCTAATTAAATTTTAAGCATTTAAACTACTGTTTCATAAAGTTATTAAAATAATTTCCTCATGTCATCTAAAATGGAGCATGCGTTCAAATTTTACCAAAATTTTTAAGATCAGTTTTCACTGTGTATTAAATTTGGTTTTAATTTACCTTTAAATGTTTGTGTTTTCCTATGAAAGATGTGGGCTTCAGGAATATTTTTGGATGTTTTATAATCATAGATTCAATGTCGTTAATAGTTTAGGGGTATTCACATTTTTTGTTTCCTATTGAGTGAGTTCTGGTAAGTTGTGTTTTGAATAATTTTTGGTCCGTTTTATCTAAGTTGTCACATTTATGTGTGTAGAGTTGTTCACAGTATCCTCTTATAACGCTTTTGGTGTCTGCAGGGTCTGCAATAGTATCCCACATCTCATCCTGATACTGAAAATGTGCCATTTCTCTTTTCTTTTTCATCAGTCATGCTAGAGTTTTTCCCATTTTATTGGTGTATTCAAAAGATCCACTCTGTTTCAGTGGGTTTTTGTATTGTTTTTGTGTTTTCAGATTTTTCAGTTTCATTGATTATCTGCTCTCTTCTCTCTCTTTTTTTTTTTTTTTTTTTTTTAAATTACTATCACCTGCGTGCTTTGGGTTTACTTTGCCCTACTTTTTGTAGTTTCTTGAAGTGGGGTTTATATTTATTGACTTGAGACTTCCTCTTTTCTATGTCCTCCCTTCATGACTTTCTGTGGCTGGAGGCTGGTGTCTGGGGGTAGAGTCCCCGGTGTCTGGCTGCTGGGCTGTTCCTCAGTCCTCAGGTTCTTAACCTTGCTCTTCCACCTTGGAAGTTCTCCTATGCCTGTTCCTCATGATATTTCTCGGGTTCACAGTTGTACTTCTTAAGGAGGCACAGGATGAGATGATTCTGTACCATCTGGACAAGGTTGAATCTTTTCTTAGACTTTGATCGACCCACTGGTACTCAGACCAGGGCTGCCATTTTTGGATTCTTTCAGTGTGTCTGACATAGCATCCTGGCTCATATGCTAAGTCTGGAAATGCATTTTAGGTTGTCTAGGCTGGCAGGCAAACTGCAGGATGCCTTCTATGATGTGCTGCATCAGTGACGTGGGAGCCTAGTAAGAGACTGTGCACTAGGGTTAGGTGAGAGTTCCCTTTTGACTCACAGTCACTTTGTAGTTTGGCCTTCTCTCTTCAAGTAATATTTACAGCTTGGATTGTGTAGAGTTTACTTTTCCTTTGTTGTTTCTTCTTTTGGCTTGGGGAGGATATTTGTAGAGACAAGCAGCTGTGCTAATGCAACTGTCCCCAGCAACTCCGAAGTTAGCTGACAATCTTTGAGTGCTTTGACCCAAATGTCTCCTCCCACATCTCAGGGTCCCACAACTTCCCCATCAGGGCCCTACCCTAGCATAGCAGCCATTGAAACTGAGATCATCCTCCATTATGATTCTGCTACTCTTCTATGATGCCCAGGACCCAATCCTCTATTCCTTCTGCCCTGTGGCTCCAAAAAATAAGAATCTACAGTGCTGCCAAGAAGTTCTCTGGCTTCCACACTGAACCTTAACTGATGGTGAATCACTCTTACCTTCTCATTGTCTTTCTCACAAGGATTGATGCCCAGCAACAGCTGACACCTTAGTTCTTATAATTACCATTTCCTAATCAGTTTTCACAAGACTGATGGCAAGGAATTTCCTTCCCATGGTTACACTATCCCAGTTTACTGCCAGTGAAAATGTTATCAATTGCAACACAACAGCAAGTCAGGGCTGGTCCAGCTCCACTCACCACCAGCCCTGGGGTCCTCATTACCAGCTGATGAGTAATCAAATTGCACACACACTTATATTTTACAGTCTGCTTTCCAAACCACTTCCCAAGGTCAGTTTCTCTGAGAGGCCAACTGGGGATGGATAAAGGAATGCAGGAAGCATCCTAGAATGCTATCAGAGTCAACATGCCTCAGGGAATGAGGAGGCAGGAGTGTAGGAGGAGGGAGGTGCTGAGCCACAGTGCAGGCAGGACAAATACAGAGCTGCTCCTGCAGAGAGGCCAAAGGCTGGAGGGTCCTGTAGAGTTCTTTTAAATTGAAGGGAGGGGCTGCCCTTCATATTCCCAATACAGGCTATCTCTCATGTGCGCTGCCCTCTAGAAGGAGTAAACTTGGGCAATGCAACTCTCCTTAAGGGACAGAAAGCCCCAGAGAGCCACCCAGCTGAGAACTGCCGGCTTGTAACACTCCAGCAGTCACAGTTGCTGAGGTCTCCATTTCTCGCTTAAGGACCCACCAGCACCATTTTTTTATATATATAAAAAAATTAATACCTTTATTTGTTGCTTTTAACATCCAAATCCCTTTACTTAAAAAATGCAAACAGTCCAAACATGTGCTTCTGTAGATCTGACTCTCTGTGCCCAACAGAAAGATTTCAGATGACACCTGCACTGGAGTTGAGGTGGGATAGATGATGTCTGAGGCCCTCCCAAGCATGATACCCATTCCCTGACTCACCAGGGAATTTCCCAGCCAGCAGGTTTCATTGGGTCTTGTCCCTGGAGGGCTCCCTGAGATCATGAGAATATGGAGTCATCCCCATACCGCTGAGGCTAAGAAGGGCAGCGTGCAACTCTGTCACTCTGAATCCATCCTCACACCACCTGCCCACCCTTTCCTAATCATTCTTATGACCCTGGGGTGTTGGACTGGTCTTGGACTCACGAGTCACCCTTGGGGACATAATGATGGGCTCCCCTAGGTTTGGATCCCACTAATCTCCTGGCACTCCCTAAACTCTCTGGCCTCAGTTTCCCCATCAGAATGGAATAATAATCCCTGCCCCACAGGCTTGTGAGGATCAAGTGAGGAACCCAGTTGCCATACATATGAACACCTGAGTATACACTCTTTCCACCTTTTCCCTCCAGGAGGATAAGCTGACAGCCTGGGACAGGGTGAGTAAGAATGAGGAGCCACTTTCCCTGGCCTTTGCTTTTGGCTAGAGTCTGGGAAGCCAGAGCAGGATGCAAGTTCAAAAGCTTCAGAGCATTTTGGGCCCAGGTAGCCTCAGATGGGGTAAGTGGAGGCCCCTGAGACGAGCTCCCAGGTGGCCCCTCTCATGGCTCCTCCTCTTCCCTGATTTCCAGGCCTGGCACTGGCTCCTACTGCTCCACTCCTCATAGCTCTCCTCCTGGGCCCCAAGGTGCTACTGGTGGTTGGTATCTCTGCCGTCTACATCTGCTGGAAACAGAAGGCCTGACTGTAAGTGTGGGAGAGGGAGGACTGACCAAGGGCTGCCCAGAAGGGCCAGGCCAGCAGGAGAGCCCAGCTCACTTGCCATGCAGCTTCAGGGTCAGTGGAGTTTACAGAAGGTGACAGGGCTCCCTCAGGATACTCAGGAGTCTCAGGGAACCCTGTATGGGGCTCCCAACCCCAAAGGTGTGCAGGAGGTGAGATGTCTCAAGGGTGTTACAAGAGGTGGGATGCTCAAGGGGGTTCAAAGGTATCCCCAGTGCCCTAGGAGCCCCATGGAGGAGGTGGACAGAGGGGTCTAAGCGAGGGACAACTGAGTGGGTGGTCCCTTCCAGGCCACTGCTGGGACTCCAGGGGGTCAAAGGACTCCCCACTGTAGAGTAATGTTGAAAAAGCCCTGATGGGTTGCTCTGAGGGCTGCTCTTGCTCTGACCCTCTGTGTGCCTGAGTGGAAGGGAGGGAGGAGGGAGCATCAGGACTTGGGAGGAGGGCTAAGCTGGCAGAGTCCTATCTCAGGCCTGCCTGTCCACCTACAACAGGCATCCCAAGAGGATACCAGCACCAGGGACATATCAGGCTCTCAGGAAACATTTCTTGAATGATGAGCAGATGACTAAATGTGGATGTGTTTTCCCACAGTTCCTTCCTTCCTCCCCTGCCATGTGGGACCCTCAGTTTCTGCTGCCTTTTTCCTTACTTGAGAGGCTCACCCTGAGAGAAGCAGCCAGCAAGAACCTTCTCTAGACTCAGCTCCAAACGCCTCCAATCCCAGGACATCTGCCTGCCCACAGGCTCCCGTTGCTCCTTCACAAGACCATGATGCCCCAGAGCAGGGTCTCCATTAATGGAGACCTGAGCAGGGGCCATGGGATTGGGCTCTGGGCACTGACTCACGGCACCTGCCTAAAATGTGAGAAACACACCCAATCTAAACGCACCAGGACTCCTCCTATCCATCACCTTTGGACTGGCCATAAACCATAGACTCTTTCCAGGCTCTCAAGAGTTATCCCATCTTCCGGATTCCTGCCCACTCCAACTCCCCAGCCTTGTTGAGGTTCTCTGTTGCCTCCTGAATACACATGAATCCTTATACTGTTTTTAAGAAAGAAAAAAATGATTCTCCTTTCTCTTTGTCCAAGCGTCCTTCCCCTCACACCCAAAGAGAAAGAAGCTCTCTCTTCTCTCTCTGTGATGGGGACAGTATTTCTTCTAGCATCCTGCAGTCTTCCCAGCCCTGCTGCTCATGGTAGAAATGCTGCCACAGTCCAACATCGAGGAGTCCTCCTTGACTTCCCTTTACACCTCGTATTCAGCTCTGCCCCAAAATGCTTATGTCCACTTATGTGAGATGGTAAATGTTTAACAACGGACTTCGTGAAAGGGAAAAACCAAAACCTGTTCTGTAGTGCTTGCCAATTTCTGTAGTGCAACAGCTCCCAACGTGGCCAGTTTCAAGCTACCAACAGTTAAACAACCAGATTGCAAAATTTCTGAAATTTAAAAATTGCTTTTCAGCTCCAGTCCAAGCCTACTGCTGGACACCTCTGAGTTACATTCCTAATTTGCACACTTCTCATCTCCACCACCAGTCCCTGTGGGGACCACTCCTCTGGCTTTCATTTTTCAGCCACAGTGATTCTTTGGAAAAGTCACATCATATCACTTCTCTGCTTCTTTCCCAACACAGGTGCATGGCTCCCACTCTCCCTCCTTCAAGTCTCTGCTCATTGTCACTTTATTAAAGGCACCTCGTGTAAACGACCCTGTAGAAAATATCATTTCTTTTCTCTATCCCGGCATTCCAATTTCTCTAATCCTAATTCATTTTTAGCCCTTATTTCCATAAGTATTATGCTGTATACAGGCACCCCTCACTTTTCATGTAGGTGCAGGATTGCAAAAATGACTGTGCAACCTGAAACCCAGGAAAGTAGTATCCATATCCAATCAGAAAAACAATGATCATTCTGTGCCTTTACCATTTTCTGTCAAAATGTTAGAAATTCACACTCCCAGTTAGAAATGCAGAGGACAATGAAAATATAATGAAATAAATATTTATTTGTGCACTGCAATTCAAACTATTAGAAACATTGAGAGTTCAAGTGTCGTTTCTTTATAAAAATGTATCAAGAGTAGTTGGAAGAGTGCTTGCCCTTTTCTTGTATATTTCTGATATGGAATGATATGGTTTGTCTCTGTGTTCCCACCCAAATCTCATCTGGAATTATAATCTGCGTGTGTTGTGGGAAGAGCCTGGTAGGAGGTAACCGAATCATGCGGTCAGACTTCCCCGTTGCTGTTCTTGTGATAGTGGGTTCTCGTGAGATCTCAGTGCATTCTCAAGAGATCTGGTTTTTTGAAGTGTGTGGCATTTTCCCTTTCGCTCTCTCTCTCTGTCTCTCTCCTGCCACCATATGGAGAAACTCCCTGCTTCCTTTTCTCCTTCCACCATGATTGTAAGTTTCCTGAGGCCTCCCAGTCATGCTTTCTGTTAAGCATGTGGAACTGTGAGTCCATGAAACATTGAAGTTGAAAGTGACAATTTACAGTATCTGTTGGAAGAAACTTCTAAGCAGCAAAGCATTCCAAAAGCGAGCTGGCTGCTTCTAACAGCCTAATTCATACATGTAAGCACAGAAATGACTTGAAACCCGAGAGGAATTCAAGCAGGCTGTGAAAATAGCATAAGTAAAAAGAAGCCTAATGCTAATATCCAAAACAATGGGAAAAGGCTTTAAAGGCATTTCAGAGACCCTCTCATTATAGGCACAGGGGCTTAGAACAGAATGCTTTTTGGGCCTTGCCTAGGACCCGCTGCCCTGTGCAGCTTTGGGACATGGCTCACTGCATCCTATTCACTCCAGCTCCAGCCTTGGCTCAAAGGGGCTCCAGTATATCTTGGGCTGTGGCTTCAGAGAGTGCCAACCATGAGCCCTGGTGGCTCCGTGTGGTGTTAAGCCTGCAGATATGCAGAGTACTAGAGTTGAGGCTTGGAAACCTCTGCCTAGATGTCAGAGAATATATGGAAAAGCCTAGATATCCAGGCAAAAGCCTGCAACAGGAGTGATTGTATTTTGCAATATTATAAGGACATAATATTTGAAAGTGGGCAGGAGAAAATGTTGGAGGTAGCACCTGGTGGGAGATGACTGGGTCTTTGGGTCACATTTCCCTATTGGTTTTGTTCTCCTGATACTGAGTGAGTTCTTATGATATCTGTTTGTTTAAAAGTGTGTGGCACCTCTTCACTCTCTCTTTCCCTCCTGCTCTAGCCATATACCATATGCCCACTTCCCCTTCACCTTCTGCCATTTTTGTAAGTTTCCTGAGACCTCCAAGAAGCTGATACCATTATTATGCCTCCTGTAAAGCCTCTAGAACCATGAGCCAATTAAACCTCTTTTCTTTATCAATTATCCAGTCTCAGGTATTTTATTATAATAATTATAGCAAGAACGGATTAATTCATCAACCTATTTATTTTTTAAACAACTTAGCACTAATTGTACTTTTTCAAAATTATCTGTTTTGTTACTTTTCTCAGATACCTGTTGTTACTTCATGCCTACCTATTCTTGTTTCATACATGACTGATGTTGTTTCATGAATTTACATTCCTTTTGTTATGTCTATATGGTTACTAAATATGCTAATGTTAAAAACCCCTTCATATTATTTTCTGAGATATTAGTCTCATTGCTGTTTTTGTTTTTGAGTTATTGTTCTTGAATTTATCATTTATCTTTCATGATGCCACTCTTGACCACTTGTTTAGTGATTACTCCTTTTACTGTCATCTTTCCAGGAATAATACCCTGAGTGATCATGTGTTGTCAGCACTTTGTGGAACATGGCACCTATCCCAACATTGCTGTGGAGGCTGCTCCTAATTGAGATTATGGCTTCTTCTCTGCTTCCTTCCTGAGAGATGTCTCTCCCTTCTTATGAGAGGTGTCATAGTACAACCATTAACAGTGAAGGCCGTGGAGTATGACAACCTGTGTTCTAATTCTAAAAGCTGGGTGATGTTGAGCAAATTTATTATTGCCTATGTGCCTCAAGTTTCCTCACCGGTAAAAGAAAGTTAATGGTAGTGCTAATCTCATGGGGTCAGAGTGAGGAATTAATGAGGTAACTGACATGAAATGCTTATTACAGTAACTGGAGCACAGGACATCTGCAATAAACAATAGCTGCTACTACTCTTCATGTCATATAGAGACTAGTTGCTTGTTTTAAAGTGTAATTTGACATCGATTACCATGATTTTATTATTTTTATATTCACTTCTGTGGGTGTGGAACAGGAGGTGATGATTTCACCCTCTCCGCATCTGCCACATTGAAAAAGAAATTTGGATGGAAATGTAATGACGTTTAAATTTTCATTTGACAACTACTCGTGATAGGTGAAGGACCGTAAACCCAGCCTGGGAGAGAGAGATTTCCAGACAAGTCTTTCCTAGTCATAGATGAAGGAGGAGAAAACATTTCTCCTAACAAGGTAATTTTTCTAAAGCACAAGCATATCAGGGAAACAGTGAACTCTTCCTGTACACAAATATAATTATAGCCACAATTTTTTGGTTACAATTAAATATGAATCAGGCCTTGTGTATGGTTTATATTACTCTTACCATATCACTACAAGGTGCATGTTATAACATACATGTACACATATTTAAATTAGGGCTTAGAGAAGTCAAGTGTCTTGTTGAAAGTCACACAGCTGGAGATTGTAAGAAAAGTAATTCATCTACAGATGGACAAGAAACAGGGTGAAGAGGATCCAGAGGGAGCAACTGATCTCAGAGTGGCAGGGGTAGTCCAAGTACACCATATAAGCTGGGTCCCAGAAGTCCTGGGAAGCTGGGGGAAGGCCACTGGTGGGAAACTCAGCATGCAGTAGGAATCCATATAAAAGCAATATTTTGAGTTCCTCTCTTCACCTGGCACCATGAGTATCAATAATGACCTACTGAGTCTCAGGCATGTATAGTCATTACCTCCTTTGAAGTCCACTAAAACATGGCAGTGAGACTTATTATCCCAAGGTTAGAAGGCAAAACTGAACCTAGGAAGGCCCAGTAACTTCACCAACTCCTTAGCACACCCTTAGTCAGGGTATTTATTCTCCCGCCCTCCTCAGTTCCCATCTGAACACAGTGATGAATGGAATAGGTGTTCTGTGTACAGAGCAAAGAGTATTGAAATTGATGTGACTGCCCCAGGAATCTGCCCTCCATATTCTCCCCCATAATAAGCCTATACCCTCTCCATAACCCATAATCCCTACCTCACCCCACAAAACAGATCCTTATTACCCTAAGCCCACTTCCTTTCCTGGAAGAAGTCAGGAAGTAATTCCTTCTTCTGGGTACAGGCACATGAAAGTGCTAAGGTCCACATGAAACTAAACTTGGGCAAAGTTTTGCCAGTTATATTGATAAAAGTTTGGAATGGGGAACCATTTCAAGAGCAGACCTGATTCTTCTCCAACACTGAGCAGGTCCTGTGATCCCTCCTCCTGTCTCCAAATGAGTAGCATGTGGTTGAAGCTGGTGCAGAATGAGACCACAAGCCAACCACATCCTGGGGTCTTGAGATGGAGAGTTTAGGAAAGATTTCATAACCACAAGTCCTTCTTGGCTGAAGAGCACCAAATGGCAAATCATCAAGAAGACATAAAGATGGGATGAGGAGCCATGTGGAAGGAAGTCAGACCCCAAGTGGGAAGGAGGTATTATCTCTGCTAAGCCTGTCTGATTCTCCTGAAATGGAGGTGAGTAACTGCTTGCATTGTAGCTGCTTGCTGTGCCTTTTTTCTATTTCACAACCCAGAAGCACGTTACTGCCTCGCTCCATCACAGCCACTTCCTCTTGAACCGAGGGAGGCAAGGCTTGTCTTCTCTCCTCAGAGGCGAGCCTGCGATCTTCCCAGTACAGAAGTTTGGACAGAGCAGGCTCCTAAGGTCTCCAGAATGCCCATCCCAGCCTCCTGGCCCCACCTTCCTGGTCCTTTCCTGCTGATGAATCTACTGTTGGGGGGACTAACAGGTGAGCATTGCTTTGGATTAAAATGCTTTTTCCCTGCCCATTGAGCCATGGCCTGCCCCTGGACTTCCAGGGATTCCAGACAATGACAAGTGCTGCCAAGAAAGGCCAAGGATTAGGCCTTGATTGAGAGCAGAAAATCAGGGGGCTGAGCACTTTCTCTGTGGATCTGCAGCTGGCTACCAGAGGCATTGAACCACAGGATGATTCAACCACCACTACAACAATTACTTACATTTTGATATTTCAATTGACAAAGCAGAGAAGAATCATTATTTAAATGCTTACCAGTGCTGAGGCCCTAGGGTCAAGCAACATTCCCAAGGCCACAGACTGAGCTCAGAGGCACCCTAACAGGGTTATGTGGCTCCAAGCCCAGCCCTCTCTCTTTACCACTGTGAGGAGGTGAAGTCTGTCATGGTGCTCACTTGAGATGGCCCGTGGTGCAGTGTGTCCTGGGAATGTTCAGCCACGGTTCTACCTAAGGGTGCTCCTCACTGTGTCCTCTGTTCCCCCATGCTCCTCCCTCCCCTGTGACCTGATTCTTACCACCCATTTCTCTGTGACCTCTTCCTCTTTAAGAAGTTCCACATTTGCTGCTTACTGGG
Source organism: Piliocolobus tephrosceles (assembly GCF_002776525.5). Lineage (NCBI taxonomy): Eukaryota > Metazoa > Chordata > Mammalia > Primates > Cercopithecidae > Piliocolobus > Piliocolobus tephrosceles. The sequence continues at coordinate 15,791 of NW_022315686.1, forward strand.
TCCTATATTCCTTTCCTAGGGCTTCCATGACAAAGACCTGCCTGCTGGGCAGCTAAAACTACAGACATTTACTTCCTTGTATTTAGGGAGGCTGTAGTCCAAGATCACGGTGTCAGCAGGGTTAGTTTCTACCGAGGTCTCTCTCATCGGATTGTAGAGGGCCATTTTCTCGCTGTGTCTTAACATATGATATTACTGTGTGTGTGTTTGTGTCCTCATCTCCTCTTCTTTGGAGAATATCAGTCATGTTGGATTAAGGCCCACCCCAATGACTTCCTTTAACTAAATTCCCTCTTAAAGACCCTGTCTCCCAAACTGTAACATTCAGAGGTGCTGGGGATTAGAGCTTCAACACATGCATTTTGGGGAACACATTCAGCCCATAACAGGTACTACAACCTCCCTTGGTTCTCTTAACTTTCCCATGGATAATTTCTTTCCCCTTCCCCAAGACAGGCAGGATTGGAGGCCCTTTCCTGGTGCAGCCTAGGAGAGCCCTGCTTACTGCATCCAGGCAAGTTACCTGTCCTGATCCCTTCTCAGGCCATGGAGCTGACCCCAGAACCAGAGGGCTGAGCACAGCAGCCTCTCAGTTTGCCACTGGGCCCTGCTGTGATGTCACCTCACAGGCCCTAGAGGGCAGGGGTCTCACTTTTCAAATTATTTTTCTCACACACACACTGTACACAAATGATAGCAGTAAGAGTTTAACAATTGAGCTCTTCCTACCATGTAGACACAGTTACTAGCATTTTGCCCGTTTTAACTCCACTAATCCTCACAACATCCCTGTGTGAAAGCTACAACTATTATTCCCTACTTGCAAACAAGGAGTCAAGGAGAGGGAAGAACTTCTTCATTCATTGTCTTCTACCTCAGTCAGTGGAGCAGCTGGAAATCACGTCCAGGTCGACCAGCTCCAGAGTTCATTCTTTTAGTCATGTTATGCTACTAGCAGAAATATTAGAAAATGCAGGGAAGTAAACGTAGAATTAATTATTGCCTACCACACTATTTAGCAACAACCAGAGTTACAGTTGTGATGTATGTACTTCTAAGTTTGTTAATAACTTTCTATTATTCTAGATGCTTTCTATGGGCCAAATATTTTCCTGAGATTTTAACGTGTCTCGTAATTTTATTTAACACACAAAACAAACTTATCACAATAGGTCACAATTTGATATATATTTGTGAATGTTTGTATGTATATGTGTGTTTATACATATGTATATGTATGTATGTGTGTATATATATTTGCAAATGTGTGTATATATGTGTGTGTATACATATGTATATGCATGTGTACATATAAGTAAGTGTACAGGCACACACAGGAGATTTCATTTTTTATCATTGTTTCTCCAAGTTGCTAATGTCAATGAAATTTTTAATAAAATATTTTATTTTTACTTGAGAAAACTATATATACTTATCATGTATATCATATTAATGAAATATGTGTACATTTCAGAATGACTAATTTGAGGTAATTAACATATGAACTACCTTGTATATATGTCATTTTTGTGGTGAGATCTCTTAAAATCTGCTCTCAACAATTTTTGAGAATACAAATTGTGTTATGAACTCAAGACTCTATATTGTACAAAATTGTGGAACTAATTTCTCCTAACTAAACTGAAATTTTGTATCCTTTGACCAATATCTCCCAAAATGCACCCCCTGCCTAGTGCCTGGTAACCACTATTCTACTCTCTACTTCTATGAGTGCAACATTTTAAAATTCTACATATGAGTGGCATTATGCAATATTTGTCTTTCTGTGCCTGGCTTATTGTATAAGAATATCATCCTTATGTGTTCCTGTGTGTTTCCCCAAGTGTTTATCAATGACTTTCATTGACTGGGTGTACACTAGGAGCAGGTCTTGAGCTCAGCCCACTACGTGCATTATCTCATTTAAGCCTCACAACTGGCCTGTCAGTGGGCTGGATATATAAGAAATCACTTCTCTCTTGCTGTTCTCAGAATTCTCTCTTTGTCTTTGGTTTTTCAAGAGTTGGAATATGATATGCATTATTGTGGATCTCTGGGCTTGTCCTTGAGTTAAATTTGCATTTCCTCAGCATCTTAATTTCTAGATTTAAGAGTTTTATCAAATTTGCAAATATTTTGGCCAATATGTCTTCAAATAATCTTCTCCTTTCTCTCTTCCCTTTTTATTCCCCCTGGGACTCTAATAATGTTATTTTGATTCATTTGATTATGTCCCGCAATTCCCTTAATTCTATTCTCTTTATTTTATTCCTTTTTTCATCCATACTTCAATCTCAATAATTTCAATTATCCCGTCTTCCAGTTTTCTGATTTTTTTCTACCAGCTCACACCTGTTGGGGAAATCTCTAGTGAACTGTATTTATTGTACTTTCAAATCCTAAGTTTCCATTTGATTTGTTTTATAATTTTTATTTCTTGATATTATTTTGTTAATGCATGTATAATCCTGTGGTTTTAGTTTTTATCCATTGTTTCCTTTACCACTTCAATGGCGTGATCTCGGCTCACCTCAACCTCTGCCTCCCAGGTTCAAGCAATTCTCTGGCCTCAGCCTCCCAAGTAGGGAGTACAGGCATGCATCACCACACCTGACTAATTTTGTATTTCATAGAAACGAGGGTTTCTCCATGTTGGACAGGCTGGTCTCGAACTCCCAACCTCAGGTGCTCGGCCCACCTCTGCCTCCCGAAGTGCTGGATTATAGGCATGAGTCACCGTGCCCAAAACCACTTCAAACATTTTGAAGACAGTGGTTTTTAACATCTGGGTCTAGCATCAGGGCGGACACCATATGTAAGAAAGGTCCTTACAAGAAGGAGGAAGGAGATTAATTCCTAGAGAAGGACATGTGAGGATGCAAGCAAGAGGTTAGAGTGATGGGAAGATGTAACTGCAAAAAAGGAACCTGGGCGGCCTCTAGAATTTGGAAAGGCAAAAAACAGAGCCTCCAGAAGACACATAGCTTTACTGACAACTTTTTTAAAAATTGCGCATATGTAAAGCATAAAACATGATGCTTTCATGTGCATGTATTTAGTGAAGCAATTGGAGACACCCAGCATCTCCTATAGTTACCCTGCACATGTGTGTATGTCAAGAGCACATAAAATATGCTTTTAACAAAAATACTGAATTCAACA
>NW_022315688.1:0-1279 GCF_002776525.5 Piliocolobus tephrosceles
ACTACCTTTGTCACTAGCTTTGTCACTAGCTTTGTCACTAGCTTTGTCACTAGCTTTGTTACTACCTTTGTTACTACCTTTGTCACTACCTTTGTCATTACCTTTGTCATTACCTTTGTCACTACCTTTGTCATTACCTTTGTCATTGCCTTTGTCATTACCTTTGTCATTACCTTTGTCACTACCTTTGTCACTAGCTTTGTCACTACCTTTGTCACTACCCCTTTCAATACCTTTGTTACTCTCTATTTTTACGTGATTTGAGTAATCATCATACATATCTTGGCTATTGTTGTAACCGTTACTACTATAGTTCAAATTTTGAGTTAACCCTGTAGTAACTTGATGATCTAAATGTATTTTATCATTATTCTCATTTTTTATATTTGCAAGGACAGATAAGATCAGTTCCTTTTCTTCAACATTTAATTTTTTAAATATTTGATTTAATTCGGTATTTTTTTTTAATTCTTTAATTTTTTTTTTTTCTTTTAATAAGTCGCTATTTTTATTACCGTTTTCAATGTTATTTTTTAATCCAAATCCATTAATATATAGTTGTTGTTGTTCTTCTTGTATTTTGTTAACGTTGTCTTTGCATTCTTTGTTACTATAACAGTACTGATCTTTTAAAATGTGATTATTATTATGATTAGTGTTTATTGTATTATTATTTTTATAATCTATACAATCTTCTGTTATCCCGTTTATGTTGTTGCTTGTCACTTTATTTTTTAACTTCATTAAGTCCAACTCTTTTTTATGTATATCCAAAACAGTTAAACCTCTTTTATTATCAGTTGGTGAATCAAGTATGGTATTATTATTATTATAATTGTTACAATTTGTTACAAATTGTGTAGTAGTATTTTTTTTTATTTCTTTACTACTATTGTTGGAACAGTCATTGTTGAAACAGTCATTGTTGGAACTACTGTCGTTGCAGTTTTTGTTATATCTTGCCGTATCATATAAGTTAGTTAGCACTTTTTTAGGCACACATTTATTATCATCACTACTTTCATTTATGCGCTTTACAGTTGTGTCATCATCCATTCTGCTGTCTATTGTATAAGTTGTTGTACTAATAAAACGGTTCATGTTGTGGTAGTTTCTTTTTTTTCTATTCCCTATTCCGTTTGTATTTGTTTCTCCATTTGTGATTCCATCATTTTCGTTCGTACCACTAGCATTTCCATTGACAATACCAATATATACATTATCAGAAGCTGGGAATGTTCTAAGTGGGTTGCTACAAAAATCACTATTGTTAATCGTT
>NW_022315689.1:0-11877 GCF_002776525.5 Piliocolobus tephrosceles
CTGGGGGCTCCGGGGGCAGGGATTCAGCTGAGAAAGGAAGCAGACAACAAGGGCCTCTGGATTCTCAAAAACAAAAACAAAACAAAACAAAAAACAACAACAAAAAACCCCTCCTCTTGGTGCACAGCTCCTCTCAGGCTCCCCAAACTTGGCCTCACTGCTAATGATTCCTCGCACCCGGATGGTAGCCAATCTTCCAACCACTTTCAGATGGAGAGCACTGTGGGTGGCTGACAATGGGCCCCCTTTGCTGATGGGGACACTGAGGCTCACGGAGGTGACAAGACTTGCCGTCTCCTGGCACAGACCTCCTTCCCTCTGCCTCAAAGCCCTTCCATCCACCCCCCTCCCTGGGGCATTCTAAGCCCCCCCACAGCCCTCTGATGCCAGGCCTGCTCCCAGGTCACGCCAGCCCCATCTTACCCATCTGGTTTTTGAGTGTGGACAAGCGCCTCTCCAGCTCCTCCACCCGATGCATACCATCCTTCTTGTCTTTCTTCAAGGTGCAAACCTACCCAAAGCACAGGGGAAAAGGGCCCTGGAGAGAGGGGCTGGTGGCTGGTGGCTGCCGTCTCCCTCTCTGTCCCCACCTCCACAAAGCCCAGACCCATGACCACCTCTGGCTGTACTATTCCCATGTTACAGATGCCCAGAAAGATCCAGTGACCCATCTAAGATGGGAGAGCTGAATGGTCAGATCTCACCTCCTGCCACATTTTTCTCATCTTCTGCTGCCACCGGGCCCTCTCTCCTTTTAGATGTTGAGCATATTCATCTGTCTCTAGCTGGGCTTGTTTAAGAGACTTCCTCATCTGCAGGAATGGGCACAGAAGTTACGCAGGGCTGTCACTGGTCCTCACCTGCTCCTGGCCACTTGGGATCATCTTCCTTCCATATGCCTCCCTCTGCAAAACCTCACCCGTGTCAGGCGTTTGCTCAGCCGTGCCTTCTCCTGTATGGACTGCTCTAACTGCCACTCAATAAGTGTTTGACTGCAGCTTGAGAACTGGATGGTGAAGAGTGAGAAGTTTCCATCTGGTGAGCCTGGGCCATTCCACCCAGTGCCCCTTAAAAGGGCTAGGGCTAGGCTCAATATACAACTCGGTCAGTAAAGATCAAGGCACTTCCAAGCCCATGGTCTGGTTTTTAAAAGAACTCAGTAAAGTTGGAAGGGACAGGGAAAGAGATCGAATTTACAGCTGGCTAACAGAGGCCCAGAGAGATCAGATAATATTGCTATTGTTATTACTGTCATTATTACCACTGTCTGAACCTTTATGCAGCGCTTCACCAGGTGCCATGCTAGCAATCCCATTTAATCCTCGCAACCACCATAGGAGACAGTTACTATGATGACCTCTATTGTGTAGATGAAAAATCATGGAGTATTTGAGGTTAAATGCTGGCCTAAGATCACTTAGGCAGAGCTGGGATTTGAACACCCAGGTCTATCTGATTCTCTAAGCCCATTTTTCTTGCTGGGGATGGGGGCACAGATAGCAAGGGGACAATTAATCTTTTGTTTACATCCTTTCTGAAAGGATGATACATTCCTATAGTCCAAAACTCAGAAGGTAAAGAAGGGAAGTATCTCCCAGCCACCCTGTTGCTCTCTCCTGAGTTTATTATGAACCTTGCAGACATGTTTTATGTATATTATCATAGTATGTACACACACACACACACACAGTTTCCTCTCTACAGAAATGGTAACATACTAAAGGTACTCTTCTGGACCTTCACAGAACAAGTACCCAATACCCCACCTAGGACTTGGCCAAGACCACAGCCAGGTAAGGGCAGGGCAGGAACTTGGCCTCCAAACTCTGCGTCCAGTGCTCGCTCCCCACCGCATCCCCCAACTCACCCACAGCAGCTGACTCCTCCCCAGGCTGCCTCTAACAACCGGACACAAAAGCAGCAATAAATGGCCATGCTGCCTCCTGGGCAGGACACTCCATCCTGCAGAAGGGACCTTTAGGCTCACTCCTCCATCTGCGAAGCCGGGCTCCCAGGGGACGGGGCAGGTGGTTGAACTCACACTGATCTCCTTCTCCTCCTGTGTGGCGGGGACAGCAGAGAGAGCCCGCTCTAACTCTCCTATACACTGCACTGTATGTTGCAGGCGGCCAGCCAGATCCTTGGACTCCTCTGTAATGAGAGAGTTGAGATGGGGCCCAAAGGACTCCCTCTAAAGACCTGTCAAAGTGCCAGGTTGAAGGATAACAGGGTGCCCAGATTCCCACCTTCAAAGTATCTGAGAGAACGTTCCGTATGATACAGGTCTGTACTTAGTTTCTTTATCTGTCTATTCAATCTCTGGACTCGAACCTTTGGGAGAAAAGCCAAGCAAGTGCTGGAAGAGAAGGAAAGAAACATTCTCCGGAGGACAGGAGAAAACTTCACACCCTCCACTCACCTCTAGCTCCCTTTCAGTTTTTTGTTTCTCGATGTTTGCTTTCTTTTCCTATAGGAAGAGGAAGACAGAGCTCTTACCAGGGGAGGCAGAGACGGCACAGCAAGAGACATGCCCCCAGAAAGCCACCACTGCCCCAGGACAGGCCCACCCATGGGACCAGGTTATCAGGGACCCTGTTGGGATGGGGTGGAATCTAAGGGGTGAGCCTTCTTCCCCAGGTTGGGAGTGGGCAAGACTGGGGCCTCTACGTCTGAGTGTCCCCCAAACCAGCACTCATGTTGTGAGCAAACAAAGAAATCACGTTACTTCTTCCAGCTGATGTTCCATTTGTTTCTTCTGTTGTTCCTGTGGGGAGAGTCAAATTAAGGTGACGGAGGGTGGCCCCCTCAACTCTATTCCCCAGGCCAGGAAGCGGTAGGCAGGGGCCAGGAATGGATTTTAAAGGCAAAGTTCTCAGACCCAAGGGGAACACGAACTGGTCAACTCTCCTCAAGCTCCCAAGGACAGAGGATTTGGGTCTTTGTTGGTTTCCGCCCACAGCCACAGAACTCAAAGTCTGAATGTGGAATCTCTTGAGAGGACAGTAACATAAACCTCTAGAGATGGAGTTTGAGAAAGGCCCCCCCTTCTGCCCGCTTGTGATTTAGAAAAGTGCGTTCATTCGGTAAACATTTACTGTGCACGAACGGGCCAGGAACGGTTCTTCACAGCAGATATAGGCTAACGGAAAAGGACAGACAGCAGCTCGTGGCCCTGAGGTTTGCATTCTAGGGGGCCTTCAAATCTCGGACTCTTAGAGCTAAAAGACACCTTTGATACTCACTACCTCCTCTGGAAACACGAGTCCAGAAAGGAGAGGCGGCTTGTCCAGAATCAAAGAGCAAATTAGGGACTGAGTCACAGCAGAAATACGGGGCCCCTGACAACCAGTCAGGCTCGCACTCCCCCGAGAGGCCACAACCCCAGGGCGTGTGTAGCAAGGACTAGAGCAGGGGTGTGTGGAGAGGAGAGAGTCGGCAAAGAGGGCAGCAAAAGAACAGCCATGCTGCGTGCTCTGGGGTCCCTCCAGGTGAGGTCTGGGCGCCCCAGCTCCCTATTTGTCCTTGGCACCAGGGGCCCGCAGCCCCTTTCTTCAGGGCCCCAAGGGAAAACTGAAGCCCAGGATTGGCAGCGTGGAGTCAGGGGACCCCATTGGACTCTTACCAAAGATTTGATGGTCTTCTTCAGTTGACTGATTTTCACGGACCTCGAGTCCAGGGCTGCTGGTAGTTCTTGGCAGGAGCTCTGAGGCGCATGCAGAGAGGAGGAGGTGGAGGAGGAGTGGGGGAGGGGTAGAGAGAACAATCATTAGGGCTGGGGTGTGTGTGGGCTGTCTCAGCTGGCAGAGGGGCACCCACTCCCCGCTGTGGGAGGAGGTTGGAGGGTTGGCCTGCAGGGTCACTGCACCTCCGCCCAGAGCCTCTTACCTCCAGATCCTTGAGGGGTGCTGATGACGTAGGGCCATCCCCGAGGATACCCGTTGCTGACTACAAGAGATGAGAGTGCACGTGGAGATGTTCTGTCCCCATCAGTGTCAGACCCCTCTGACTTCCGGTCTTCCCCATCAACTGGCAACATTTTCTTTTCTGCCTCTCTTGGACCCTTTGTCCCATAACTCCTTTGTGCCAACTTCTCTCATGGTTTTTATCTCCCCACCGTCTCACCCTGGGGCCCTTTCTGTGACTCCTGATGACAAGTGGCTGTTCTCATTGTCCTGGCTTCCCCATGAGACTGGGGTTGAGGGAAATCGAACAGCAATGACCATATCCTGGTGTCCTGAGTGTTTACAGCAGGCCATGTACTAGGGATTAACATAAAACGCTAACAAATCTCATTTAAACCTCACAAATGGAAGTCAAACAATAATACCACCTCTATTATACACATGTGCAAGGAGAGGCCCAAAGAGCTCAAGCCACTCACCCTAAATCCTATCCCTAGCAGACAGAGAGGCAGGATTCAAACCCAGAGTTCTGAACCAGTACCCAACAGTCCATCCACAATCTTAACCATTACCCTCTACTGCCCCTTGTGCCCCCTGCCCCCAGGAGCCTGGTCAGCCAAGACTCACATCCCCAGGTGAGTGGCAACCACCAGAAGTGGCTGTCTCAGGGACACTGCCATTTGTTTCCCTGTTCTTCGCTCCTGCTGGACCACCAGGGCTGTTTCTCTGCCAATATTCTTTAAACTGTGGGAAAGAAGAGCAGTAATCCTCATGAGAACCATCAGCCCCTACAGCCACATCCTCCTTTACAGTTTTTACAAAATACTCTTACACATCTCTGATTTAATGACACCAACCACTGTACAAGGTGTTGTCACAATCATTTAGTGACTGAGAGGGATTGATATCATGGCTAGGGGAAAAAAAAAAAAAAGAAAAGAAAAGGTGATACTGGAACTTTGAAATCAGTCTTCTGACTCCAAGCTCTGGGATTTTGAGAAGCATCAGCAGCTGCCTGGGACCAAAGCCAGAGGCAGAGGTAGAAAACTAAACATTAAGTAGGCAGGAACTGGATGCCATGTGGTTTAGAGTCATACATCCTCACACGTCTGTTAGTGTGAAGAAGTGCACCAGTACCTCTCAAACTTTTATATCAATGTGTCCTCGTGGCAGAAGGCAGCCTTTCTGTGAAATCTGGGAATTTATCAGAAAGAGGACAACCCAAGCCTCATTTCAGAGAGAAGTCTGGTATACTCTTAGAAACCTGTGACTGTCATCCTTAAGTACATTAATGTTTTCTCTCTTGATCTCAAGAAAACCAAGGGAACCTGACACTTCAGAAAGATGTCCCATATTTATCCCGTGGCACTCAGAGTACCCCAGGTTGAGATAATATGAGGAAGAGTCAAGCTGTCAAGTTCAGTTTCCCAAGATCTATTCCTCAGAAGATGAACGAATCTCACTTCACACAACACTGACTGAAGGGCAGCCTGGTCCCAGAACCATGGAGAATTAGAATACGAGGTGGAGAACTCAGAACAAAATGTTAAAATCTCTCTGAAAAGTAGAAAACTGGGAGAAAACCAAACCAAAGCCATTCTCTCATTGTCACCCAGAGATACTGTCAATGTTTTACGCTCATGGGGGAAGTGTAGGCTTTTGCCCCGTCAATGTCGATGTTAAGGGAGTGAGGCAGCCTGAAACCTCTTGCACCTATGTCCCACAGTCTCCATTCCCCTTTCAGCTGGAAATTTGTGCTGTGACAAGAGGAACCAGAAATGGGGTGAGAACGCTTAGGGGACTGGGTCATAAGATCAAAGGCCAGTCTTCCAGGAATGACAGTTCCTAGGCAGACTGTGACATCACTACATTCCACTCCTCCTGGTGAGGGGGAGGGACCACATCAGCGCAATGTCCTAGTCACCACTCCACTATGGGGGAGGGAAACACAAGGTTGGGACCCAGGTCCTTGGAGACGCCAGTGCAAAGAGCCCAGGGAGGGCGACCTTGAGGCAGCAGGATGGGAGGGCAGAGTCTGCAGCAGGGAGCCCCAGGAGTCACCAGCCCAAAGTCACCCGGGGATGACTCAGGAGGGCAGGGCCTGGGGCTGGGGGACCACGGTCCCTAGAGATGCAAGCCCAAAGAGCCCAGGGAGGTCAAGCTTGGGGAAGCAGGAGATGAGGGCCCAGTAATGCAGCAGAAAGCCCCAAGAGTCACCCGCCCAAAGTCACCCTGGGGTGCTCGGCAAGGGCAGGGACTGGGCTGCTTGCTGAAGGGGTGAGGCTGACTGACAAAACTTTGATGGGCGTAGCCCAGAGGCACCAGGGTTAGCGGGCCCAGTCCGGTGTGCCTCAGGAGTGGCATGGACTCTGGCAGTGGTCTTGTTGTCAGAGGGGATCTGTGGCTGGGTTGGGGGTCCATGACCTGGTACGTTTTTACCTTTCTCTTGGCCTCAGCCAATATGCTCTGTCGAGTTTCTCCTGCCATCGCAGGGTGGGGAGGGAGGCGGGGTTGGGGCCACATCAGCAAAATCCCAGCGAGCACTGATCAACACCTCCAGTCACCAACCAGGCAGCTGTGTGACTGAGCCAGAGGAGGCGTAACCAGGGTTGCAGTAGAATGCCAAATAGGGGCGTGGCCTTAAGGCTCCAAGCCCATTGGTCAATTAGAAAGCTGAAAGGGAATGGGGGCGTGGCTAGACAGCAGTGTGTCCAGAGGGACTCGTGGCTCACAAGGAAAGCTGCCCATGCAACTGCTGTCCCCACCCACTCTAAGAGAGGGGAGAGGTTGTCCATTCTGGGAGAATGGAGGGGCTTTAAAAGCTTTAAAACTTTAAAAAAATATGTGTGTGTACTTTATATATATGTGTGTCCGTGTGTGTGTCTATGTTTACTTCCAGAGCTGTCTTCATTACCCAGTTTCTATGCAAGATCTGTGATTTTGGCCTATATTTTTCATCTTCAAATACAGTACAAAAATTACCAGTATTACCTTAACTGAGATACAGAGCCTATAAAAATGGAAAATCCATAGCATGCTTGATGATTAATGAAGCAGACTATATTATCCAACATTCCAAAAAGAAAAAATAATCACAATGATTTCTCTATTTTGGAAAAACGTTTCTCTTCTTCTACGTTATTGTTAAGATTTTTTTTCTTAAACAAGAAACATGTCTAATATCTGTAAAAAGGCAAAAGCTTTCGGGTCAGACGCGGTGGCTCACGCCTGTAATCCCAGCACTTTGGGAGGCCGAGACAGGTGGATCACGGAGTCAGGAGATCGAGGCCATCCTGGCTAACATGGTGAAACTCCATCTCTACTAAAAATACAAAAAATTAGCCAGGCGTGGTGGCAGACGCCTGTAGTCCCAGCTACTTGGGAGGCTGAGGCAGGAGAATGGCATGAAACCTGGAGGCGGAGCTTGCAGTGAGCCAAGATCATGCCACTGCACTCCAGCCTGGGCAACAGAGCAAGGCTCTCTCTCAAATAAATATTTAAAGAATTGTTCACTGTACCAGTTGTTCACAAAAATGAACCAACATGTCCATTAACAGGGAACTATTTAAATAAATCAAGTTCATTTACACGATGTAATACCATACAACTATTTAAAGCACCTGGTAAACCAACACACACTGAGATGGAATAATGCTATTAAAAACAGCAAGTAGTAGAACACTGTGTTGCCTATGACACCATTTTTATTCGACATTTAAACAAATTTGTAACAGCAATTATATGAGCAGTGAGAATGGGGTTTGTGAGACTTTTCATTTTTATGTGCTTCTATTTTTGTTATGCTTCTGTATATACATCCATTTATTATGGAGTATTATTTTTGAAAAACACAAATGGGCCAGTATTGTTTGGTGTTGCAAAGCGAGAGTATAGCTTCTGATGTCAACTTTTGCATATTGCTTCTCATTTTAGGAAAATTACGAACCTCCTTTATTCTAACTAACTTAAACCCAGCATTTCAAACATACAGAATTGATGACAAAAAGAAAGAAAGAAAGAAAGAAAGAAAGAAAGAAAGAAAGAAAGAAAGAAAGAAAGAAAGAAAGAAAGAAAGAAAGAAAGAAAGGAGGGAGGGAGGGAGGGAAGGAAGGAAGGAAAGACAAGGAGCTTCAGATGACAGTGACTCACACAAAATGATTTACGCTGTAACGCTTGTTAAATAGTGCCACATTCTGGACATAGTTGGTATTACAGTCCAACTCTAGTTGATCGCTTTTTAGAGATGAGGAACAAAGGAAAAAATATTCAAGAAGTGAAAAGTATGGAGTCATGGAAAAATTGCTGTGATGCAAAGCCTATGGTCATAGGACAAGAAACAAGAGAACCCCAAGCAGCAAGCCACTGCTGTTCTATTAGCATCCAAACCTCCATACTCCTGTCTGCCCCAAGGCTTTTTTAAAAAATGGAGACAGGGTCTAACCATTTTTCCCAGGCTGGTCTTGAACTCCTGGACTAAAGCGATCCTCCTGCCTTGGCCTCCCAAAGTGCTGAGATTACAGGCTTGCATCACCTTACCTGGCTATTGATATTTTCTTAAGTCTCCTGCCTGGCGTATAGCTATAAGTGCCTAAATTGTACACGAAAGGCATCCATGGATCGATTACCCCCCCGGGTGGCCAAAAGAACTGCACGAACCTCTCTCCTTGGCTGTCTGGATCAAGCTTCCCACTAGGTCCCTTTACTGAGTGCCTCCCTCATCTTTAATTATGGTGAAGTCTGGGATAACAGGACTGGCACAGGGGAGCGGAAAGCTTCCTCCAGAGTCGTTCTCCCCTCTCCTCTACCATCCCATCTCCTCACTCCTGTCAGCCAGGGAGTCCAATCTGTCCTGAACTCACAGTGTCACCGTCAACTACATAAAATGGCCAGACAAGCTCTTTGGGACTACAAACACATACCCTTAATGTCTTTATTTCGATTTTGTCTACCTCTTCAGTCTAGGTGAAAAAATAAGAAGGATAATAGGGAAGAACTTTGTTTATGACTACTTGTCTGCCCCTAGGAATTTTGAAAACCTCTAGGTAGCAGTAAGAACTGCAGCATGGTATAAGAAAAGAGGAGGAAAAACTGTATAGAAATACATAATAAATGGGCTGGAAAAGAACTGCTGGGAACAAGCAGGCAGGTTGAACTATAAGGAGAGAAAGCAGAGAGGCTAATCAACAAGGCTGGGATCCCAAAAGGGCGTGATGAGAATATTACCAAAGTAGGAAGTCCTGGCTCCATGTCCCCTTAGTGGCTTAGTACTATGTAGCTTGCTTTCTGCAGTGAACTTCAGACCTTCCTGCTAGGATCCTCGAATGGAATTTTCTTATTGGAAAACCGTCGTTCTCTCGACATTCGGGTAGGCCCAAGTCTACCACGCTCAATCACATTTTCTCTTCATATAATCCCTTAACCATCCTCTGTCCTTTAACTGTTTTTCTATACCCTGATCAGATGCCAACAAAAGTGAGAATGTTAGAATCATATATTTTTAGAGGTAGACCAGACCTCAGATTTAAAAAATGGCAGATATTCCATTTTCCAAAATGTGTATGCAGAAAAAATAAGTATGGAAGGATATATGCCTAAGTAATAAGTTAATTTATTTACTTGTATTTTATGAATTCTTTTAAATAAACACATTGCTTTTTAAAAAAACAAACTAAAGGTTTCTGTCAGTTAAAAAATGACACTGATGAAGCAGAGTCCTTACAGATCATCCAGTCCGACCCTGGCCCATACGGTAGCCACGTGTGGCGTATCAATTCCTTAAAAATGCAGTTCCTGTGCTGTACAAGATGTGTCAAGTGCTCAAAAGCCACATGTCACTAGTGGCTCTGTGCCACACAGCAGGGACATAAAAGATTTCCATCCTCAAAGAAAGTTCTATTGAACAGCACTGCTCTAATTAAATAAAAAATACCACTGAGCACAACATAGTAATAGAAAAGACTGAAGAGGTAGTGCTGATACTTGAAAACCTGGTATTTTCAGCCAGGCGTGGTGGCTCACGCCTGTAATCCTAGCACTTTGGGAGGCTGTGGTGGGAGGATCGCTTAAGCACAGGAATTCTAGACCAGCCTGGGCAACATGGTGAAACCGTGTCTCTACAAAAAATATGAAAAATTAGCTTGGCATGGTGACATGCGCCTGTAGTTCCAGCTACTTGGGAGGCTGAGGTGGACGATCACCTGAGCCCAGGAGGTCAAGTCTGCAATGAGGTGAGATTGCACCACCACACTCCAGCCTGGGTGACAGAGTGAGACCCTGTCTCAAAAAACAAAGGAAAACAAAAAACAAAACCAAAACACCTGATATTTATTTTTAAGTCCTCTATTTTCAAACATTCTGAAGTTATTCCATACTATCTTCATGGTTTCCATTCTATGCCTGGTTTAGAATTGGGACCTGATAAAATAAACGTGTTCAACAGAACCACTTCTCATGGCTGTATAACAGATAATCAATACATATTTGATGAGGAAATTATTCAATTTTCTTAATTTTTTGCACAAAATTTGTGGTTTCAAGGGACCAAACTTGAATACTGCGCCTTCATGTTCTAAGAATCAGGGGACTTATACAAAACCTCAGTTGCCTGATAAGGGCTACATCAAAGTGAAAAGCCATGGGAAAAAAACTAGAAAGTATACTTTTGACCCTACTTCTGTAAAGTTTCCTTATGCCACAGATAAGACACATCCCCATTCCTGCCAAATTCTTTCCCTCACCTCCATCTATTGTCTTGATTCCATAAATAGGAGAAGAGCATGAATTTGCTTTAGTTAGACAGATAGATGGATAGATGGATGGATAGATTAGATAGATAGATAGATAGATATAGAGATAGATAGATATAGAGATAGACACAAAGATGGAGATAGAGATGGAGATAGAGACAGACTTCCAGAAGACAAGCTATAGGTAAACTAGTGTCAACATCAAAGTGGTATACCTACATCTAACTATTCTGGAAAGAAAAGCATACCTCAAAGAAATTGACTTAAGTACATAACAGAGAAAAAGTTTAAGCTGAAAGCTACTGCCCTCTTATATGAGACACTTAAGAAATTGCCAGGTACAGTGGCTCAAGCCTGTAATCCCAGCACTTTGGGAGGCCGAGGTGGGTGGATCACGAGGTCAGGAGATCGAGACCATCCTGGCTAACACGGTGAAATCCCGTCTCTACTAAAAATACAAAAAATTAGCCAGGCGTGGTGGCGGGCGCCTGTAGTCCCAGCTACTCGGGAGGCTGAGGCAGGAGAATGGCGTGAACCCAGGAGGCGGAGCTTGCAGTGAGCCGAGATCAAGCCACTGCACTCCAGCCTGGGCGACAGAGCGAGACTCTGCTTCAAAAAAAAAAAAAAAGAAAAGAAATTACTTGGGGGGCAAGTGAGAAAATGGGGAGACGTAGCTCAGAGGATACAAGGTAGCAGATATGTAGGATGAAAAAGTCTAGAAATATAATGTACAACATGAGAAATACAGGTAATAAAATTGTGCTGTATTTGGGATTCACGCTAAATGAGATTTTAAGCTCCTCTTGCCACCAAACAAAAAGAAAATGGGTAACTATGTGAGTTGAAGGATACGTTAATTTGCTTCACTGCAGTAATCTTTTAACCATCTATATGAATCCCATAACATCATGTTGTATACCTTAAATATACAGAGGACAATTTATTTAAAATGAAAAACGACTTCAATGTTTTCTGCATTTTTAATATTCTCACTCAAAGAAAGTATTAATTTGCATATTTGATGTTAAACAGATAGCCTAATCAAGTCACTATCAAGATCAAGACTGAAAGTTATAGCTTTTCTCTTCTGATGCCTTCGAGATATATATGTACACATATATACACACATACACATATATATACACAAATATATATACACACATATATGCGTGTATATATATATTTTTTAAGTTATAGTTTTGGCCAGTTGCAATGGCTGACACCTGTAA
>NW_022315690.1:0-5843 GCF_002776525.5 Piliocolobus tephrosceles
ACAAAGAGATATTTACACTAAATGTTAATAAAAGTACTCTATATCTGCACTAGTGAAAAATACCTAAGACAGCATCTCAAAGGGATTTTTAATTTAAATGCTTATATTTGAAAGAAAGAAGAAAAATTAACAAGCTGGACATTCAACTTAATCATTGATGAATAAAATGGATATAAAAAGTAGATGAAAAATAATAATGACAAGAATGTAAACTAGTAAAGTAAAAAACAAAGATAGAGAATAACCAAGCCAGAAAATACAGTTCACTGGAAAAAAAGAGAGGGATGGAGGGGAGACAAAAAGGGAGAGCAAGAACAATAAAGGAAGAATGTGAGTGCAAATGAGAGCAAGACCGTGCCCTGGCAAAACCAAGAAGGCACTAGTAAGTCATAATAGAAATCAAAATGGGATATTACTGCCACAAGCAAAATGATTAAACATATAAGAGGATATTATTATTATTATTATTATTATTATTATTATTATTATTATTTTTGAGACGGAGTCTTGCTCTGTTGCCCAGGCTGGAGTGCAGTGGCTGGATCTCAGCTCACTGCAACCTCCGCCTCCCGGGTTCACGCCATTCTCCTGCCTCAGCCTCCCGAGTAGCTGGGACCACAGGCACCGACCACCTCGCCCGGCTAATTTGTTTGTATTTTTAGTAGAGACGGGGTTTCACCGTGTTAGCCAGGATGGTCACGATCTCCTGACCTCGTGATCCGCCCGTCTCGGACTCCCAAAGTGCTGGGATTACAGGCTTGAGCCACCGCGCCCGGCCGAGGATATTATGTATTACTGTTTGTGTATATTCTTGAAAAGTTATATAAGTGAAAAAATATTCTTTTCAAAGTACTAAAAGTGACTCCAGAAGAAATGAAACAAAATCTTAAGAGTCTTTTATTGATTACATAAATTTAAAAACTAAATAATTTTTTAATCCCACAAAGAAACCAATGGCTCCAAATGTCTTTACAGTCTAGTTTCAATTTTAAACAAATTTTTCCACGCAATCAGTATAGCAAGAACATTGTTTTCCAACCCATTCTTTGAGGTTAGCATAACCTAATTTGAATCTGAAATCAGTATATTTCAAGAAAAAAAATCACAAGGTCTACTGAATCTTAAGATAAACAGTGTTTTTTTATAT
Source organism: Piliocolobus tephrosceles (assembly GCF_002776525.5). Classification (NCBI taxonomy): domain Eukaryota; kingdom Metazoa; phylum Chordata; class Mammalia; order Primates; family Cercopithecidae; genus Piliocolobus; species Piliocolobus tephrosceles. The sequence continues at coordinate 1,148 of NW_022315690.1, forward strand.
GCTGAGAAAGTGAACTTTTAATTTATAACTCAGTCACCGATGTGCATTTTTGTTGATTGGCCTGGATTTTTTTTTTCTATTTAAGATGAAGTCATTCATATTTTTACTTGTTTGTATCCTATGTCACTGTTTTAGTTTTCCAGAGTCATCTGTTCTGAGGCACCTCAAGTATACAATGACGATTTAGGGAAAAAGATTTTGAACTTATAAATGTGAAGTCTAGAATGTTATTTTTCCATGGTTTATAGGCTCAGCTTCTAATTTCTCAGTGGCTATGGAAGATCCTCTATCATCTCTGCCCAGTCTTCCTCTCATTCTTATTGCCTATTATTCTTCTAACAACAGTCAACTACTTCATGTTCTCCACACATACTCCCCTTACTGACACTGTGCATTTGCATGAGACTTTTCCTTCCCCTCTACTTGCTGATCACAACCCAGTTTTCCATGAGGCATTTTACAACCTTTGAATCTTCTCTAAATTTCCATGCATGTTTGTAAAAGCTTATTTGGTCCTTTATGCTTATTTATGTGTACAGTAAGTAGAGCATTGAAATACATAAACCCTAAACAATTTGTAAATTATTACATATATCGGGACTGTTAAGGAGTAAAATGTTCCCTATGGCATGTACTTTTTGTTTGTGTTAAAAACATATAACATAAAATTTTCTCTACTAACCACTTTTAAACACAGTTTTGTAATGTCAGGTATATATGTGTTTCTGTGAAACAGATCTTCAGAACTTTTTCATCCTGAAAATATGAAACTCTACAAAAATTCCAAGAACTCTAATAAGAAATTGATGAGCTCATAAAATGGCTAATCACTAACTGACAGCACCTTGCTGTCTTTTGCACTCAAATTCTTCCTTTATTGCTCTTATTCTCCCTTTTTGTCTCCCTTCCATCCTTCTCTATTTTTTTTTTTTTTCAGTGAATTGTATTTTCTGGCTTGGTTGTTCTCTATTTATCTTTGTTTTTTACTTTACTAGTTTACATTCTTGTCATTATTGTATATCCATCATATATCCACTAAAAAGCATCTTCCCTTTTTCCTCTCCCCTCTAACCCTAGCAACCACCATTTCACTCTTTGTTTACATGAACTCAACCACTCTAGATATCTCATTTAATAGGTAGAATTATACAGTATTTGTCCTTCTGTGACTGGCTATCTTCACTTTGCACAATGTCCCTTAGGCTTAACAGTGCTGCAGTCTGAGACAGGATTTCGTTTTACTTTTTAATATATCTAGGGTTTCCATTTCTTTGGAATGATCACTGTCTTAGATGTTTTCCTTTAAACAAAAAACACGAAAAATGAATCTTTACTACTAGGGATGCACTTTCAGTTATTTACTTGTTTGCGTTATGTTGGAGGACAAATGTTCACAAAATATTTTTACTTATCTGTTGAATATTGTTGACAACAAGTGTAGAATACTGCAAAGGCATGATACACTGCAGATGTCTGAAGTGGAGACAGGATGGTCGTGATTTGCACTGATTTGTATTTTACTCATTTGTTAAGTGGATATATACGAAAGATTCATTTTATGTTTTTTTTTTTAAAGGAAAACATCTAAGAAAGTGATCATTCCAAATAATGATAATAATAATATAATTCATAATAATATAATGAAGCATGTAATTACATATGTATACATACAAACAATACATATATGTGTACATATACATGCTTCATTATATTATGTATTTCATGTATATGAGATATATATGAGATACATACATATATTTCAGACTCTGGAATCCACTTCCTCTGCCATCAAATCTTGCTACAGTGAGGTTTTCCATGTTAGTAAGTATGGAATCCCAGCCAATATGAAACTTATCTGTAACCAACTAGCCTCCTGTGAATGTGTAATAGGATAGATAGATACACAGATATACTTAGAAAGGTAGATTCAGCATTTCTACTATTTACCTTTCCAAAAATGCTTAATCTTTTGGAGTCAGTATAAGGCATTTTCAGCAAAAATCTACAATGAAAAACAATAGTTGCATCTTTGTAAGTTAAATGCATATATAAATGTATACTTGGCATGCATACATCCAAAACAATAGCTAATGACTAGAAATGCTTTAATAACTGTAGCTCTATTCATGTATAAGAGTCATATACTCCCAAATCTTGCTACTCAAAGTGATGGTCTAGTAGCTTGGTATCACCTGAAAGCTTGTTATAAATGCAGAAGCCTGGGCCCCATTTCATTCCTACTGAATCAACATCTACATTTGAACCATATCATATCTGGTTTCTGTGTGCTATTATAAAGAACCCACTAACTTTCTTAGGCCACACATTCATGCCAGTGTGGTAATGGTATCTGTGAAACTTCAAGAATTGTGATTAACTGAGGATACAACAGACATTGTGGATTACTGTAAACAAATAATATAGTGGTGTAATTAAAATGTATCCTACTTTCATGAATCCAAAGTAAATTTTAATTCCAGAGGGGAAATATGAGAATTATTTTATTATACCACTAAGGGTGACAGGTACTTGAGAAAAATGAAATAGGCTTTATGATTACCTTACAACATTGCTCAATCACCAAAATAGAAGCCTTGAGTCAGGGTGAGTAATATTATATGTATATACCTAGACTCTGTCATTATAGAAAACAGAAGTAAAATGTGCACCCACTTACTTCACAGCTGTTATTTGGTCCTTTACTTCTACTGAACCTAATCTTCGATGAATCTCCTGCAAAATTTTCAGACCCAGGAATCCACTTCCTCTGCCATCAAATCTTGCTACAATGACGTTATCCATGTCAATGAGTATGGAATCCTAGTCAATATGGAACTTATCTGTAACCAACTGGTCTCCTGGTTCTTCATCCCTGGAAATACCAGCATATTGGACCAAAACAAGAGTAATTGAAAATCTGGTAGAAATTTCAGCTTTCATATGCACTAGTTAAGTAATGGGAAAGAACTGTGCTGGCTATTAAAATTTCTGTTGGCTGGGCGCGTTGGCTCAAGCCTGTAATTCCAGCACTTTGGGAGGCCGAGACGGGTGGATCACGAGGTCAGGAGATTGAGACCATCCTGGCTAACCCGGTGGGCTGAGATCCGGCCACTGCACTCCAGCCTGGGCGACAGAGCGAGACTCTGTCCCCCCCCCCAAAAAAAAAAAAATTCTCTTAATTCTTGATGATAAACCTGAAGGTAAAAATACAATTTTCCTTTGTAAAATTGTATTTTCCTCCGTAAAATTGTATTTTCCTTTGTAAAATTGTAATTGAAAAGTTCCCTGAATGAAATGAAAGTATGACTAAACACTGTTGTAGAAATTAGTGTAGCTCATTTCTCAATGGGGAAAAATGAAGAAAAATGGATGGTACTTTCCCAAAGGCATTTCTAAAGAATGACTGTCAAGTTGGTAGGCAGGTCTATCTTTACTGGATTTCTTCCAGAGTGTTTTAGAAATGTCTTGCAAGTGGCTTCCAAGGGTTGAAGGGCCTGATAGCAGAACCCATTATGAAATAATTGATAATAATTTAACAGAAAATATACAACCACAAATAATGTTAAACTAAAAAGAAAACTACATTAGTATTTCTTGAATTGTTTTGTTTGTTTGTTTTTGTGCTGGAATTCTCACTGAGGAAAATTTAAACAAGCAGTGAGAAAAATTCTTTTTTTATCACTAAAGTTGACAGCAAGAAGCATAGACATGTATGTTTGAAACACTTGAAAGCTAGAAGAAAAAAAAAAGACACACAAATAATAAAGCATGAATGTTTTTTTCCAGACGGAAAAGAAGGTACAATTTTAAAATGTCAGCTTAAACATTTTTATTAGTTTATTTTCTAGAACACAGTAAAAGTAAAAAAAAAAATGAAACTCTGATACAATCACACAGAGTGTCAAGGTCCATACCTAGGTAGGAACCCATTTACTTTCAAATAATTCAATCATGGCAAAAAATAAAAAATAAAAAAAGCATTTTCCTTGGTATTGGTAGCAGTGTAAGTCCAAGACCAAGTAGAAACTTATTAAACCAAGCAATAATAATGTGCTTGTCATTATTTTTTTTTTTTTTTTTTTTTTTTTTACAGAAATAATATGATACAGAGACTGTGTGAAAGCAAAGACGATAGTCAGTATGGACAGTTGTCAGCCAAATTCCAAAGCTTGATCTGAATGAGAACATTTCTTCTGGATTAAAAAAATGTGAATGCAGTATTTGTGGAAAAGTCTTTGTACGTCATTCCCTCCTTAATAGGCACGTCCTTGTTCACTCAGGATACAAACCATATGGAGAGAAGCAATATAAATGTGAACAGTGTGGCAAATTCTTTGTTTCTGTTCCAGGTGTTAGAAGACACATGATAATGCACAGTGGAAATCCAGTTATAAATGTAAGATATGTGGGAAATCTTTTTATTTTCTCAATTCATTTGAAAGACATCAGAGAACTCACACAGGAGAAAAATCCTATAAATATAAATAATGTGGTAAAGTGTTCACTGTTTCCGGTTCTTGTCTAGTACATGAACGAACTCACACTGGAGAGAAACTCTACGAATGTAAGGAATGTGGGAAAGCACTCAGATTTTCTTATTCCTTTAGAATGCATGAAAGGACTCACACTGGAGAAAGACCCTATAAATATACCAAATGTGATAAAGCCTTCAGCTGTTCCACTTCCCTTCATTACC
>NW_022315691.1:0-12772 GCF_002776525.5 Piliocolobus tephrosceles
TGTATCATTGTATTTCAGTCATTCTCACATGCTCATTTTCTCACTATTCTTTTATATAAACTGCTATTTTCTTATATATTAATATCTCCTGACATTGGAATACTGTTTACAATACATTATTTATTACAGTTATAACTGGCAACATTTTAAACATTATCTTATTGATATATAATTTAGATTCCAATAAAGGCCATGACTTAAGAATAGGATTTCTCTAGCCATAGAATAAGGGAAACTCCAGACTGACCTTAATAAAGTCTAAAACAAACACTCAATAAGATTAAGCTTATTCACCAATAAATCGGTAAAATCCATGACTCCTTAAAAGAAAGCAATAAAGTCCAGACTTTCAGAAACATAGCCTCCACAATGGCCAGGACACAATATAAAATTATTAGATACTTGAAGAAGCAGGCAATTGTAGCCCATCACCAAGAGTAAATAAAGTCAGTAGAAACAGACCCAGACATGATATTGGAATTAGCAAACAAGGATTTTAAAATAGCATCATAAGTGTGCATGTTCAGAAATTTAAAGGAAAGAGTGACAACACATGGAGAAATCTCAAGAAAAACAGTAATTATAAAAATTAAAATTAAACATTAAATTAAATGAAATGAAAATTCTACAGCTACAAAACACAACATCCAAAGAAAAATGTATTGCCTTGGAGTCAAAACAGACTAGAAAAATGCGCCAGGCAAAAGGTAATGATATCAAAGACTGAAATCAAAATAATGGCCACAAAACACTCCTGCCTTCTCTACTACTCCCTCATGGAGGTCTTTGCTCAAGATAAAATGGTTTACTCATTCACTGTCCCCTTTTTTTTTTCAATTTCCATGTGTTTGCTCACACTTTTCCCTTACCTGGCTTTAAGATTTAATATGAGAAAAGTGACCTGGGACAGTCAATGTCAGGAGGTACAGTCTGCACCACTCACTGGTAATCGAATGAGAGTCTAGACATTTACTATCCTGGGACTGAATTATCCACAGGTCAGACAGTATTTGTTTTATACTATCTCTTCTAATGTCTTTCATTATAGAATGTAAAACTCTCATCTCAGCGTATTATTTTTTTAAATGTTGGAAAAATACCCCATTTAGAGAGTATAATTACAGAGTTACTACACACCTTGCTATCTCAACTGTTTCCTGTCTATACATCCTTATTAGACTGCTCTTGTGTTGCTATAAAGAAATACCTGAGATTGGCCAAGGGCAGTGGCTCAAGCCTGTAATCCCAGCCCTTTGGGAGGCTGAGGCGGGCAGATCATGAGTTCAGGAGTTCGAGACCAGCCTGAACAACATGGTGAAACCCCGTCTCTACTACAAATACAAAAATTAGCGGGGTGTAGTGGTGTGCACCTGTAATCCCAGCTACTCAGGAGACTGAGGCAGGAGAATCACTTGAACCCAGGAGCGGAGGTTGCAGTGAGCGGAGATCACACCACTTCACTCCAGCCTAGGCGACAGAGCGAGACTCTGTCTCAAAAAAAAGAAAAGAAATACCTGGGATTGCATAATTTAAAAGAAAAGAGGTTTAATTGGCTTACAGTTCTGCAGGGTGTACAAGAAGGACAGAGCCAGCATCAGCTTCTGGGGAGGCCTCAGGAAATTTCTACTCATGGCAGAAGGTGAAGAGGGAGCTTGCGTGTCACATGATGCAGGCAGGTGCAACAGCGGGAGTATGGGGGAGGAGCCACAAACCTAATCAACCTGATCTCAGGAGAACTCACTCACTATCCCTAGGACAGGACCAAGCCATGAGAGATCCACCCCCATGACCCAAACACCTCCCACCAGGCCCCACCTCCAACACTGGGGATTACAATTCAACATGCCGTTTGGTGAGGACACATACTCAAACTATATCAACATCTGTCTGGGATCCCAACTAGTTATATTTTTCTTTCCTACACAGTTATTGGTTTTTAATCTCTGGTATATTTAAATACTACAAAAATTTTTAAACAATCTAAAAATTATTTAGACCTAGCTTAGTTGTTACTTTTTCTATGGGGTCTTCTTTCATTCTCCAGCCACTATCTTCTTCTGAACTCTCAGAGAACTTGTGATCTTACCAACACATTTGAGTTGCATTTCTGTAGGAGTTGTTTTGTATACATGTGTTACATCTTTCTCAAGACACTGAACTTCCAGAAATCGGGACAATATAATCACAGTTCCCATAATGCACAGGACAATGGACTTATATACTGTTTCTTTTTGGTCCTTATCTCTGATCAAACAAGAAAATATGGAGTCATCCTGTCTACTCTTCGAAGGAGTAATCAATCTTCACCAAATGATCGGTAAACAGAAGGTCAGTACACAAGTCACCTGTGTCTTGAAGGTTTGCGGTAATAAACGTTGTATGAAAGGGTCAGAGGAACTAAATGGCAGGTGGGTGAAGACTAAGAAGCTACTCAGAGAAGGACTTTGAAAGAAGGCTGTGGTTGGGAGTGGTGTATGTGTGGAAAGGGACAGTGGCTTCTAGTCGTTGAGGTATTTGGGAGAGAGACCAGGGATAATGATTGGGGTTCCTAAGTGCTCAGACTAAGGGGTCAATATGGCCACAGCATTTGGGATATGGGAAGCAGTGGGGATCTGTTTGGGACAGGCTAAGGGCAGGACAGGGAGGACTGAATGTAATGAGCTCAGGCCTTAGAACCCAGGGAGAAGGACAGATAGAAAGGAGCATTGTGGGAATGGAGTCACCAGTGACAGACCCTCCTTCATAGAACCCTACTGGCCAGTGTGGGGACCTGGACCACCAACCACCAGACAGGAAAGGGGAATGATCAACAGTGCCTTCTGTCAGGGAGGGAGGAGTTGGCAGCACCAGCAGTCCTGGCTCCCCTAGGCGCCAGTCTCTCTTATTCCTAGAACCTCCACCATTTGAATGGTGTATGTCTTCCTTAATCAAAGACTGGACTTTCTGGCAGTTTGTGGTTTAATTTTATTTGCACAGTACTTCATAATAGTTACAGTTACATGAACTGGTATATAACATTGGGGATAATGTGGTTTTTCTCTGATGATAATTGCCTTTTTAAATGATGATAATTGCCCTTTAAAAACAAGTAATATTCTCACAATACTCCTTCTCTTTCATGTTGGCTGGTCAAGGCAGACTATTTTAAGTCATACTTTAAAATAAAGGATCAAATCCTTGTTTCCATTCTTCGGTTAATACTACTTTGCTGAAATATTTTTATGATTTGTTTCAGTTACAATTAGTTTTTTGCAAGGGCTGACTGATTTGTTGATTTTCTGACTATTTTAATTACTTGGTTAGGTGTTCCATGTAGAATTTTATTTTTCTTTTTAAAGTCTGGATTAATGCCACATATTTTATACTTGCCACCACTTTTCCCACATCCTACACGGTTATTGGTTTTTATCTCTGGTATATTTATCTTCTCTAGTTTAGTGCCTTGTTTTTAAAATTTGTGATGATGAAGTTATTGAATATGCATTTTCCTTGTTAATATGTTCATTTTTTGTTCTAGAAATTGATATTATACTATAAGCCTATTCAAAACAAACCAACAAAAACAGGTGCCCCAGCTTCTGCCTTACAGGAATTCTCAGTAGGATCTCTTGGTAGGAGGTGCGAGAGACTGTGAGACTTCTTTTAGGGGGAATACAAGAAAATGCCTCTTCACGCATTTTCTAAGGAAGCCCTCAGAAAGCTCCACCAATGTCCCTGGACTTTGGCAACCGTGAATTATAAAGACTAGGCCTCCACTGGGAGCTGGAAAAGTTCCCAATGTACTTAAGAATCACCTGGTAGGCTTTTTGAAAGATCAGAACAAGAATGCCACCACAAGAATCAAATCTCTGGGAGGTGCAGTCAGCTTTCCAGGGAATTCTACCCAGCAGCAAAACTTAGAAGCCAACAAGCCAGGTGATGAAAAGCTCAACTTCAGAGCTGTAAATGTGGGGAAACTCCTTTCCAGCACTTGGGACCATGGGCCAGGGGCAGAATAAACAACTGGAAAAGATGGCCGAGGTAGGTGGCTATAATCCTAGCACTTTGGGAGGCCAAGGTGGGTGGATTACCTGAGGTCAGGAGTTCTAGACCAGCCTGACCAACATGGCAAAACCCCATCTCTACTAAAAAATACAAAAATTATCCAGGTACGGTGGCTGGCGCCTGTAATCCCAGCTACTCCGGAGGCTGAGGCAGGAGAATCACTTGAACCTGGGAGGTAAATGTTGCAGTAAGCTGAGATCACACTATTGTACTCCAGCCTGGGCACAGAGCGAGACCCTTTCTCAAAAAAAAAGAAAGAAAAGAAAAAAGAATAAAGAAAAGACACTGCAGAGTACCAGCAGGGAGAATAGGAAGCCACGTGCTAAGGTCCATCAGTCCAGCTGCTGTACCTATGCTTTATTGGACTTCTCTTCCTACATGTGACAAACTGGCGAGGACAACAATTTTATGAATCTGATTATTTTGAAAAAGGTATTGTTTACTTTCAAAAAGAAAATTAGTTTGTTATACCTTCCATTTTTCTTTGCTCTGTGAGTTCTTACGACTTGGGAGTTATTTCTCCTTGACATACTTTCAAGGTTGTCAGTCTGGTTGCTAAATTGCACAACAGTCTAAATTATGGAAATTAAGTTATCTGCTTTCTGCTTGCTCTCTTTCCTTAATTCTGCAAATCTGTTCCCTCTTACCCTTACTCAACTGTTAATGACTTCCAGTGTGTGTCTGAGGTTCTAATTGTCTTACATCCAAGAAATTAATTCTTTAGAGCTTTTAAGTAGAAGGGGCACAAGTGCCCTGAGCTAGCAATGGGGTCTTGGACAAAGTCCCCTCTCCTCCAGCCTTTTTTCCTTTCCCAGGCAACAGAGTGGGTGCTGAGCTGATGCTAAGCCAAGGGAGTAGGGGAAAGGGGAGGTGTGGAGACAAGGGTCTGCTGTGCTCACCTTCTTTGATTTTATTTTATTTTTTTATTTATTTTATCTTTTTTATTATACTTTACGTTCTAGGGTACATGTGCACAACATGCAGGTTTGTTACATATGTATACATGTGCCTTGTTGGTGTGCTGCACCCATTAACTCATCATTTACATTAGGTATACCTCCTAATGCCATCCCTCCCCCCTACCCCCACCCTACAACAGGCCCTGGTATGTGATGTTCCCCTTCCTGTGTCCAAGTGTTCTCATTGTTCAATTCCCACCTATGAGTGAGAACATGAGGTGTTTGGTTTTCTGTTCTTGCAATAGTTTGCTGAGAATGATGGTTTCCAGCTGCATCCATGTCCCTACAAAGGACACGAACTCATCCTTTTTTTATGGCTGCATAGTATTCCATGGTGTATATGTGCCACATATTCTTAATCCAGTCTGTCATTGATGGACATTTGAGTTGATTCCAAGTCTTTGCTATTGTGAATAGCACCACAATAAACATACATGTGCATGTGGCTTTATAGCAGCATGATTTATAATCCTTTGGGTATATACCCAGTAATGGCTGGGTCAAATAGTATTTCTAGTTCTAGATCCTTGAGGAATCACCACACTGTCTTCTACAATGGTTGAACTAGTTTACAGTCCCACCAACAGTGTAAAAGTGTTGCTATTTCTCCACATCCTCTCCAGCACCTGTTGTTTCCTGACTTTTTAATGATTGCCATTCTAACTAGTGTGAGATGATATCTCATTGCGGTTTGATTTGCATTTCTCTGATTGCTAGTGATGATGAGCATTTTTTCATGTGTCTATTGGCTGCATAAATGTCTCCTTTCGAGAAGTGTCTGTTTAACCTTTGCCCCGATGGGGTTGTTTGTTTTTTTCCTGTAAATTTGTTTGAGTTCTTTGTAGGTTCTGGATATTAGCCCTTTGTCAGATAAGTAGATTGCAAAAATTTTCTCCCATTCTGTAGGTTGCCTGTTCACTCTGATGGTAGCTTCTTTTGCTGTGCAGAAGCTCTTTAGTTTAATTACATCCCATTTGTCAACTTTGGCTTTTGTTGCCATTGCTTTTTTTTAGACATGAAGTCCTTGCCCGTGCCTATGTCCTGAATGGTATTGAATGGTATTGCCTAGGTTTTCTTCTAGGGTTTATGGCTTTAGGTCTAACATTTAAGTCTTTAATCCATCTTGATTTAATTTTTGTATAAGGTGTAAGGAAGGGATCCAGTTTCAGCTTTTTACTTATGGTTAGCCGGTTTTCCCAGCACCATTTATTACATAGGGAATCTTTTCCCCATTTCTTGTTTTTGTCAGGTTTGTCAAAGATCAGATGGTTGTAGATGTGTGGTATTATTTCCAAGGGCTCTGTTCTGTTCCATTGGTTTATATCTCTGTTTTGGTACCAGTAGCATGCTGTTTTGGTTACTGGATCCTTGTAGTATAGTTTGAAGTCAGGTAGCGTGATGCCTCCAGCTTCGTTCTTTTGGCTTAGGATTGTCTTGGCAGTATGAGCTCTTTTTTGGTTCCATATGAACTTTAAAGTAGTTTCTTCCAATTCTGTGAAAGAAAGTCATTGATAGTTTAATGGGGATGGCATTGAATCTATAAATTACCTTGGGCAGTATGGCCATTTTCATGATATTGATTCTCCCTATCCATGAGCATGGAATGTTCTTTAATTTGTTTGTGTCCTTTTCTATTTCATTGACCAGTGGTTTGTAGTCCTCCTTGAAGAGGTCCTTCACATCCCTTGTAAGTTGGACTCCTAGGTAATTTATTCTATTTGAAGCAATAGTGAATGGGAGTTCACTCATGATTTGGCTCTCTGTTTGTCTGTTATTGGTGTATAAGAATGCTTGTGATTTTTGCACATTGATTTTGTATCCTGAGATTTGCTGAAGCTGATTACCAGCTTAAGGAGATTATACGCTGAGACAATGGGGCTTTCTAAATATACAATCATGTCATCTGCAAACAGGGACAATTTGACTTCCTCTTTTCCTGATTGAATACCCTTTATTTCTTTCTCCTGCCTGATTGCCCTGGCCAGAACTTCCAACACTATGTTGAATAGGAGTGGTGAGAGAGGGCATCCCTGTCTTGTGCCAGTTTTCAGAGGGAATGCTTCCAGTTTTTGCCCATTCAGTATGATTTTGGCTGTGGGTTTGTCATACACAGCTCTTTTTATTTTGAGATACTTTCCATCAATACCTAGTTTATTGAGAGTTTTTAGCATGAAGGGCTGTTGAATTTTGTCAAAGGCCTTTTCTGTATCTATTGAGATAATCATGTGGTTTTTGTCTTTGGTTCTGTTTATATGCTGGATTATGTTTATTAATTTGTGTATGTTGAACCAGCCTTGCATCCCAGGAATGAAGCCCAGTTGATCGTGGTGGATAAGCTTTTTGATGTGCTGCTGGATTCGGTTTGCCAGTATTGTATTGAGGATTTTTGCATCGATGTTCATCAGGGATATGGGTCTCAAATTCTCTTTTTTGGTTGTGTCTCTACCACGCTTTGGTATCAGGATGATGTTGGCCTCATAAAATGAGTTAGGGAGGATTCCCCCTTTTTCTATGGATTGGAATAGTTTCAGAAGGAATGGTACCAGCTCCTCCTTGTACCTCCAGTAGAATTCGGCTGTGAATCCGTCTGGTCCTGGACTTTTTTTGGTTGGTAGGCTATTAATCATTGCCTTAATTTCAGAGCCTGTTTTTGGTCTATTCAGGGATTCAACTTCTTCCTAGTTTAGTCTTGGGAGAGTGTATGTGTCCAGGAATTTATCCATTTCTTCTAGGTTTTCTAATTTATTTGTGTAGAGGTGTTTATAGTATTCTCTGATGGTAGTTTGTATTTCTGTGGGGTCAGTGGTGATATCCCCTTTATCATTTTTTATTGCATCTATTCGATTCTTCTCTCTTTTCTTGCTTATTAGTCTTGCTAGCAGTCTATCAATTTTGTTGATCTTTTCAAAAAACCAGCTCCTGGATTCATTGATTTTTTCAAGGATTTTTTATGTCTCTATCTCCTTCAGTTCTGCTCTGATCTTAGTTATTTCTTGCCTTCTGCTAGCTTTTGAATGTGTTTGCTGTTGCTTCTCTAGTTCTCTTAATTATGATGTTAAGGTGTCAATTTTAGATCTTTCCTGCTTTCTCTTGTGGGCATTTAGTGCTATAAATTTCCCTCTACACACTGCTTTAAATGTGTCCCAGAGATTCTGGTATGTTGTGTCTTTGTTCTCATTGGTTTCAAAGAACATCTTTATTTCTGCCTTCATTTTGTTATGTACCCAGTAGTCATTCAGGAGCAGGTTGTTCAGTTTCCATGTAATGAGCAGTTTTGAATGTGTTTCTTAATCCTGAGTTCAAGTTTGATTGCACTGTGGTCTGAGAGACAGTTTGTTATAATTTCTGTTCTTTTACATTTGCTGAGGCATGCTTTACTTCCAACTATGCGGTCAATTTTGGAATAAGTGCGATGTGGTGCAGAGAAAAATGTATATTCTGTTGATTTGTGGTGGAGAGTTCTGGAGATGTCTATTAGGCCTGCTTGGTGCAGAGATGAGTTCAATTTCTGGATATCCTTGTCAACTTTCTGTCTCGTTGATCTGTCTAATGTTGACAGTGGGGTGTTAAAAGTCTCCCATTATTATTGTGTGGGAGTCTAAGTCTCTTTGTAAGTCTCTAAGGATGTGCTTTATGAATCTGGGTGCTCCTGTATTGGGTGCATATATATTTAGGATAGTTAGCTCTTCTTATTGAATTGATCCCTTTACCATTATGTAATGGCCTTCTTTGTCTCTTTTGATCTTTGTTGGTTTAAAGTCTGTTTCATCAGAGACCAGGATTGCAACCCCTGCCTTTTTTTGTTCTCCATTTGCTTGGTAGATCTTCCTCCATCCCTTTATTTTGAGCCTATGTGTGTCTCTGCATGTGAGATGGGTCTCCTGAATACAGCAAACTGATGGGTCTTGACTCTTTATCCAATTTGCCAGTCTGTGTCTTTTAAATGGAGCATTTAGTCCATTTACATTTAAGGTTAATATTGTTTTGTGTGGACTTGATACTGTCATTATGATGTTAGCTGGTTATTTTGCTCGTTAGTTGATGCAGTTTCTTCCTAGCATCAATTGTCTTTACAATTTGGCATGTTTTTGCGGTGGCTGGTCCTGGTTGTTCCTTTCCATGTTTAGTGCTTCCTTCAGGATCTCTTGTAAGGCAGGCCTGGTGGTGACAAAATATCTCAGCATTGGCTTGTCTGTAAAGGATTTTATTTCTCCTTCACTGATGAAACTTAGTTTGGGTGGATATGTGATTCTGGGTTGAAAATTCTTGTCTTTAAGAATGTTGAATATTGGCCCCCACTCTCTTCTTGCTTATAGAGTTTCTGCCAAGAGATGTACTGTTAGTCTGATGGGTTTCCATTTGTGGGTAACCCGACCTTTCTGGCTGCCCTTAACATTTTTTCCTTCATTCCAACTTTGGTGAATCTGACAATTATGTGTCTTGGAGTTGCTCTTCTTGAGGAGTATCTTTGTGGCATTCTCTATATTTCCTGATTTTGAATGCTGACCTGCCTTGCTAGGTTGGGGAAGTTCTCCTGGATAATATCCTGCAGAATGTTTTACAACTTGGTTCCATTCTCCCCATCACTTTCAGTTACACCAATCAGATGTATATTTGGTCCTTTCACATAGTCCCATATTTCTTGGAGGCTTTGTTTGTTTCTTTTTACCCTTTTTTCTCTAAACTTCTCTTCTTGCTTCATTTCATTCATTTGATCTTAAATCACCAATGCCCTTTTTTCCCGTTGATTGAATCAGTTACTGAAACTTGTGCATTTGTCAGGTAGTTCTTGTGCCATGATTTTCAGCTCTATCAAGTCATTTAAGGAATTCTCTACATTGGTTATTCTAGTTAGCCATTCGTCAAATCTTTTTTCAAGGTTTTTACGTTCTTTGCGATGGGTTCGAACTTCCTCCTTTAGCTCAGAGAAGTTTGATCGTCTGAAGCCTTCTTCTCTCAACTCGTCAAAGTCATTCTCTGTCTAGCTTTGTTCCATTGCTGGCAAGGAGCTGCATTCCTTTGGAGGGGGAGAGGCACTCTGATTTTTAGAATTTTCAGTTTTTCTGCTCTGTTTTTTCCCCATCTTTGTGGTTTTATCTACCTTTGGTCTTTGATGATGATGACGTACAAATGGGGTTTTGGTATGGATGTCCTTTCTGTTTGTTAGTTTTCCTTCTAACAGTCAGGCCTCTCAATGGCAGGTCTGTTGGAGTTTGCTGGAGGTCCATTCCAGACCCTGTTTGCCTGGGTATCACCAGCGGAGACTGCAGAAGAGTGAATATTGCTGAACAGCCACTACTGCTGCCTGATTGTTCCTCTGGAAGCTTCGTCTCAGAGGAGTACCCAGCCACATGCGGTGTGACATGTCAATCTGCCCCTAGTGGGGGATGTCTCCCAGTTAGGCTACTCGGGGATCAGGGACTCACTTGAGCAGGCAGTCTGTCTGTTCTCAGATCTAAAACTCTGTGCTGGGAGAACCACTACTCTCTTCCAAGCTGTCAGACAGGGACATTTAAATCTGCAGAGGTTTCTGCTGCCCTTTGTTTGACTATGCCTTGTCCGCAGAGGTGGAGTCTACAGAGGCAGGCAGGCCTCCTTGAGTTGCCATGAGCTCCACCCAGTTCAAGCTTTCCAGCCACTTTGTTCACCTACTCAAGCCTCAGCAATTGTGGGTGCCCCTCCCCCAGCCTCACTGCGGCCTTGCAGTTAGATCTCAGACTGCTGTACTAGCAATGAGGGAGGCCCCATAGGCATGGGACTCTCTGAGCCAGGTGTGGGATATAATCTCCTAGTGTGCCATTTGCTAAGACCCTTGGTAAAGCACAGTATTAGGGTGGGACAGACCTGATTTTCCAGGTGTTGTGTGTCACAGTTTCCCTTGGCTAGGAAAGGGAATTCCCTTCCCCCTTGTGCTACCTGGGTGAAGCGATGCCTCACCCTGCTTCAGCTGTCGCGGGTGGGTTGCACCTCTCTCCTGTACCCACTGTCTGACACACCCCAGTGAGATGAACCCGGTACCTCAGTTGAAAATGCAGAAATCACCCGTCTTCTCTGTCGCTCACGCTAGGAGATACAGTTGTTCCTATTCGGAATATGTAGCCTAGAGCTGTTCCTATTCGGCCATTTTGGAACTGCCCTCCCTTCTTTGATTTTAAACCATATACTTCTACATCTGAAAAACCTGCTATAAAACCTTTCATTTCTTGCTTCCCTGCTTGCTTGATTTTCTCCTCTCATTTCTTTCTTTTCTTTTCTTTATTTTTCATTTCTCCCTTCCTTCCTTTCTTCCTCTCCTCTTTCTTTCCTTCTTTCACTGTTTTGAAATCTGTCAAGTTCATTTGTTTTCTGGACTTCTGACCACAGTTCTAGCTTCACAGATATTAGCAGGAAAAATCTAGATATTTAATTTCTAATTTGGCCAAGCCCAAAAGATTTCTTAGGGATTCCAACAAAAAGGAACTCATCAATAATGACAGTTTGAGCCCTTACTGTGTAATAACCCCTATGTGACCCTGCATTCATTTAGACTCTACTCAGCCCACAGCCACCATGCAGCTACCTCCAACAGCTATTGCTGCTCACCGCCTTCCAATCCGATGATTCTAGTTGCTGGTAATTGTTAAACAAAATTATGGGAGGCATTGTTCTGGACTGAGCTACTGCACTAGGCCCCAGTAGGCCAGACTGAACCAAAATAGAGTCATGCATGCTAAGTGCCATGTAATCAAACTGAAACTTTAAGAAAGCAGATAGATCTCCAAACAGACCAGTTTCTGTTCACTTAAAAATAGGAGATTCCAGCATAATAAGGAACTCCCCTTGGCCCTAACCGTTGACGTCAATGCGTAAAGTCTTGGTCAACTTCCTAAAGGGGGAAATTGTTAAATTAAGTTAAAGCTGCTTCCTTACATAATTTAAGTTCAGCCTAAAGGTTTCTTCAAGTATAGTGAACTATAAGCTAACTGGATGCGTGGGCAAATTGTAACCTATTCTTGTATTGATCACACAGTTTCAGCCAATCACAGGTGGCCGACTGTTCAAATCATGTTCAAATGAGGAAAATGCTGAGCTGAAACCAATCCAGCTGTTTCTGTATCTTACTTCCATTTTCTATCCATCACTTTCCTTGTTCTGTCCACAAACATTAGCCGGCCATGTGGCAGCCCTGGAGTCACTCTTAACCCATTCTTTTTTAGGAACTTCTGATTATCTCATTCTTTGCTCAATGAAATGCTGTTAAATTTAATTCATTTGAAGTTTTTCTTTTAAAGTACTGAACTGAGGCTTGCTTCCTGTTCTCTTAAGTTCTGCATAGCACCTTATTGTCACCCAATCCAGTGTGTGTGCATTATATCCCCATTACTCTGGCCCGAGCAACAGACATATACTGTTTATGACTGAGATAAAGGAACTAGCTCCACTTACATAAAAAGTGTCTACATCAGGATAATGAGAAGAAAAACCACAGACCAGGACAAAATATTTGCAAAAGATATTTCTGATAGAGAACTGTTGTCCAAAATATATTCAATATTAAGAAAATAAATAATCCTTTTTTAAAAATGGGCTAAAGATCTTAACCTCTCCAAAGATATACAGATGGCAAATAAGCATATGAAAAGATGCTTCACCTCATATATCATTAGGGAATTTCAAATTAAAACAACAATTGAGATACCACTATATATTTATTAAAATGGCCAAAATCCAGAACACAAACAATATTGCTGGTTGGTGGGAATGCAAAATTATACAGCCACTTTGGAAGC
>NW_022315693.1:0-17197 GCF_002776525.5 Piliocolobus tephrosceles
GATTCATGAACAGATAGGTGGAACTCTGTGAAATGAACTCACAGATCACAAAGGAGTTTCTCAAAGAGCTTCTTTCTAGTTTTTATCTGAGGATATTTCCTTTGACACTTTAGTCTTCAAAGCGATCCAAAATATCAGGTCTTAGACTCCACAAAAACAGGACTAGCAAACAGCTTCATGAAATGCAGCTGTAACTCAGTGAGTTGAACTCACACATCAAGAAGCAGTTTCTCAGAAAGCTTCTTTCCACTTTTTATCTGATTATATTTCCTTTTCCACCATAGCCCTCAATGCACTCCCAATCATCACATTGCAGATTCCACGAGAAGAGTGTTAGCAAACAGCTACATGAACAGAAAGGTGGAGCTCTGTGAGATAAATTCAGAGATCAGAAAGAAATTTCTCAGAAAATTTTTTTCTTGTTTTTATCTGGGGATATTTCCTTTGGCTGTATACTCTTCAATGCACACGAAATATCAGTTCTCAGATTCCACAAAAGCAGGACTAGCAAACAGCTCCATGAAATACACGTGTAACTCAACGAGTTGAATTCACACATCACAAACTAGTTTCTCAGAAAGCTTCTTTCTACTTTTTGTTTGAGTATGTTTCCCTTGTCACCGTAAGCTTCATTGCGCAAAGAAATATCCCATTGCAGATTTGAAGAAAAGACAGTTAGCAAACTGATCAATGAAAAGAAAGTGTGTAACTCTGTGAGTTACAATAACAAGTCACAAAGCAGTTTCTCAGAATGCTTCTTTCCAGGTTTTACCAGTGGATATTTCCTTTGTCACCATAACCCTAATGCACACCCAAATATCACTTTGCTGTTTCCACGAGAAGTGTTAGCAAACGGCTTCAAGAACAGAAAGGTGGAACTCTGTGAGATGAATTCACAGATCACAAATGAGTTGTGGAGAAAGCTTCTTTCTACTCTTTATCTGATTATATTTCCTTTTCCACCATAGCCCTCAATGCGCTCCCAATTTTCACATTGCAGATTCCACGAGAAGAGTGTTAGCAAACAGCTACATGAACAGAAAGGTGGAACTCTGTGAGATGAATTCACAGATCAGAAAGAAATTTCTCAGAAAGTATTTTTCTCATTTTTATCTGGGGATATTTCCTTTGGCTGTATACTCTTCAAAGCACACGAATTATCAGTTCTCAGATTCCACAAAACCAGGACGAGCAAACAGCTCCATGAAATACACATGTAACTCAACGAGTTGAATTCACACATCACAAACTAGTTTCTCAGAAAGCTTCTTTCTACTTTTTGTTTGAGTATCTTTCCCTTGTCACCGTAAGCTTCATTGCGAAAAGAAATATCCCATTACAGATTTGAAGAAAAGAGAGTTAGCAAACTGGTCAATGAAAACAAATGTGTAACTCTGTGAGTTGCACTCATACGTCACAAAGCAGTTTCTCAGAATGTTTCTTTCCAGGTTTTATCAGTGGACATTTCCTTTTTCACCATAACCCTAATGCGCGCCTAAATATCACTTTGCTGTTTCCTCGAGAAGTGTTAGCAAATGGCTTCATGAACAGAAAGGTGGAACTCTGTGAGATGAATTCACAGATCACAAAGAAGTTGCTGAGAAAACTTCTTTCTCGTTTTTATCTCATTATATTTCCTTTTCCACCATAGGCCTCAAGGCACTCCCAATTATCACTTTGCAGATTCCAGGAGAAGAGTGTTAGCAAACAGCTACATGAACAGAAAGGTGGAACTCTGTGAGATGAATTCACAGATTAGAACAAATTTCTCAGAAAGCTTCTTCCTCATTTTTATCTTAGGATAATTCCTTTGGCCCTTTAGTCTTCAAAGCAATCAAATTATCAGGTCTTACATTTCACAAAAACAGGACTAGCAAACAGCTCCATGAAATACAGCTGTAACTCAGTGAGTTGAATTCACACATCACAAAGCAGTTTCTCAGAAAGCTTCTTTCTACTTTTTATCTGAAGACATTTCCTTTGTCACCGTAAGCTTCACTGGGGAAAGATATATCCCACTGCAGATTTGAAGAAAACTATGTTTGCAAACTGATCAATGAACAGAATAGTGTTACTCTGTGAGTTGTATTCACAGGTCACAATGCAGTTTCTCAGAACGCTTCTTTTCAGTTTTTATCTGAAGATATTTCCTTTTTCACTGTAGCCCTTAATGCGCTCCCAAATATCACTTTGCAGATTCCACGAGAAGAGTGTTACCAAACAGCTCCATGAAGAGAAATGTGGAACTCTGTGAGATGAATTCAGAGATCAGAAAGAAATTTCTCAGAAAACTTCTTTCTCGTTTTTATGTGGGAATATTTCCTTTGGCTGTATACTCTTCAAAGCGATCCGAAATATCAGTTCTCCGATTTCACAAAAACAGGACTAGCAAACAGCTCCATGATATACATGTGTAACCCAGTGAGTTGAATTCACACATCACAAACTAGTTTCTCAGAAAGCTTCTTTCTACTTTCTGTTTGAGTATATTTCCCTTGTCACCGTAAGCTTCATTGCACAGAGAAATGTCCCATTGCAGATTTAAAGAAAAGCGAGTTAGCAAACCGATCAAAGCAAAATAATGTGTAACTCTGTGAGTTGCATTCACACATCACAAAGCGGTTTCTCAGAACGCCTCTTTCCAGGTTTTATCTGTGAATATTTACTTTGTCACCATAACCCTAATGCTCTCCCAAATATCACTTTCCAGTTTCCACCAGAACAGTGTTAGCAAACGGCTTCATGAACAGAAAGGTGGAATTCTGTGAGATGAATTCACAGATCACAAAGAAGCTTCTCAGAGTGATAGCAAACAGCTTCAGGAACAGAAAGGTGGAACACTGTGAGATGAATTTCCAGATCAGAACAAACTTCTCAGAAAGCTTCTTTTGCGTCATCATCTGAGGATATTTCCTTTGGCCTTTTACTCTTCAAAGTGATCCGAAATACAGGTTCTCAGATTCCACAGAAACAGGGCTAGCAAACATCTCCATGAAACACGGTTGTAACTCAGTGAGTTAATTCATACACCACAAAGCAGTTTCTCAGAGAGCTTCTTTCTACTTTTTATGTGAATATATTTCCTTTGCCACCGTAAGCTTCACTGGAGAACGAAATTTCTCACTGCAGATTTGAAGAAAACTGTGTTTGAAAACTGATCAATGAACGAAATTGTGTAACTCTGTGATAAGATAAAAACTGGAAAGAAGCGTTCTGAGAAACTGCATTGTGATGTGTGAATGCAAGTCACAGAGTCACAGTTTTCTCTTCAATCATCAGTTTGCTAACACAGTTTTCTTGAAATCTGCAATAGCATACTTCTTAGCGCTCTAGAGCTAGTGGTGAGAAAGGAAATATCCTCAGACAAAAACGTGAAAGAAGCTTTCTTAGAAACTTCCTAGTGATGTGTGAATTCATCTCTCAAAGTTACAACTGAGTCTTCATGAAGTAGTTTGCTGACCGTGTTTTCATGGAATCTGCAAAGTGATCATTGGGAGTGCATTGAGGCCTATGGTGAAAAATGAAATATCCTCACAAAAAAACTGGAAAGAAGCTTTCTCAGAAATTGCTTTCTGATGTGTAAATTCATCATACAGAGTTTCACCTTTCCCTTCTGGTAGCAGTTTGCTAACGCTGTTTTCGTGGATTCTAGAAAGTGATATATGGGAGCTCATTGAGGCCTATGGTGAAAAAGGAAATATCCTCAAATAAAAACTGGAAAGAAGCATTCTGAGAAACTGCATTGCGATTTGTGAATGCAATTCACAGAGATTCACAGAGTTACATTTTTCTCTTCATTCGGCAGTTTGCTAACACAGTTTTCTTGAAATCTGCAACGGGATACTTCTTAGCTTAAGGAAGCTTATGGTATCAAAGGAAATATCCTCAGATAAAGACTAGAAAGAATCTTTCTTAGAAACTTCTTTGTGATGTGTGATTTCATCTCACAGAGTTAAACTTACATTTCATGGAGCAGTTGATTAACACTGTCTTTGAGGAACCTGACAAGGGCTACTTTGGGTCACATTGAGGCCTACACTGATAAAGGAAATATCCTCAATTTAAAAAGTGAAAGAAGCTTTGTGAGAAACTTCTTTGTGATATGTGAATTCATCTCACAGAGTAACAATGTAGTCTTCATGAAGCAGTTTGCTGACCGTGTTTTCGTGGAATCTGCAAAGTGATATTTGGGAGTGCATTGAGGCCTATGATGAGAAAGGAAATATCCTCAGACAAGAGCTAGAAAGAAGCTTTCTCAGAAATTGCTTTCTGATGTGTGAATGCATCATATAAAGTTTCACCTTTCCCTTCTTGTAGCAGTTTGCTAACACTGTTTTCATGGATTCTGGAAAGTGATATTTGGGAGCTCATTGTGGGCTATGGTGAAAAAGGAAATATTCTCAGATAAAAACTGGAAAGAAGCATTCTGAGAAACTGCATTGCCATGTGTGAATGCAATTCGCAGAATTACACTTTTCTCTTCAGTCATCAGTTTGCTAACACAGTTTTCTTGAAGTCTGCAAAGGGATAAATCTAGCGCAATGAAGTTTACGGTGTCAAAGGTGATATCTTCAGATAAAAACTAGAAAGAAGCTTTCGTAGAAACTTCTTTGTCATGTGTGAATTCATCTCAGAGGTACAAGGTAGTCTTCATGAAGCAGCTTGGAGACAATGTTTTCGTGGAATCTGCAAAGTGACATTTGGGAGTGCATTGAGGCCTATGATGAAAAAAATGTCCTAGATAAAACTTGGAAGGAAGCTTTCTCAGAAATTGCTTTCTGATGTGTGAATTCACCATACAGAGTTTCACCATTCCCTTCTTGTAATAGTTTGCTAACACTGTTTCTGTGGATTCTGGAAAGTGATATTTGGGAGTACCTTGAGGCCTATGGTGAAAAAGGAAATATCCTCCTACAGAAACTGGAAAGAAGCATTCTGAGAAACTGCATTGCCATGTGTGAATGCAACTCACAGAGTTACACTTTTCTCTTCAGTCATCAGTTTGCTAACACAGTTTACTTGAAATCTGCAAAGGGATATTTCTTCGCGCAGTGAAACTTACGGTGTCAAAGGAAATATCCTCAGATAAAAACTAGAAAGAAGTTTTCTTAGAAACTTCTTTGTGATGTGTGAATACATCTCAGAGAGTTACACTAGTATTTCATGCAGCCGTTTGCTAGCACTGTCTTCGTGGATTATGAGAACTGATATTTCGGATGGGTTTGAAGAGTCTAAGGACAAAGGAAATATCCTCCAAGAAAAACTGGAATGAAGCTTTCTGAGAAACTGCTTTGTGATGTGTGAATTCATTTCACAGTGTTACACCAGTCTTTCCTGGAGGAGTTTGCTGGCACTGATTTTGTGGTATCTCAGAAGTGACATCTTGGATATCGTTGAATCCCATGCTGAATAAAGAAATATTCTCAGAGAAATCTGCAGAGAAGCCTTCTCAGAAACTTCTCGGTTGTGGGTGAATTCTGCTCACAGAGTTTCCTCATTGTTTTCATTGAGAAGCTGGCTAAGAGTGTTTGCGCAGAACCTGCAATAAGACACATGGTGGCGCTCCGAGACCACAAATAACCTCAGCTCCCAACGAAAGACGCTTTCGGAGAAACTGCTCTGTGATGCGTGATTTCAACTCACTGAGTTACAGCTGTATTTCGTGGAGCCATTGGCTAGCCCCGTTTTTGTGGAATCTGAGAACTGATATATCGGATGCCTTTGAAGACTCTAGGGCCAAAGGATATATCCGCCGATAAAGATGAGAAGGAAGCTTTCTGAGAAACTTCTTTGTGATCTGTGAATTCATCTCACAGAGTTTCACCTTTCTCCCCATGAAGCCGTTCGCTAAGACTGTTCTTGTGGAACTGGCAAAGGGATATTTGGGAGCCCATGGAGGGCTGTGGTGAAAAAGGAAATATCATCAGATAAAAGCTGGAAAGAAGCGTTCTGAACAACTGCATTGTGACATGGGAATGCAACTCACACAGTTACACTTTTCTCCTCAGGGATCAGTTTGCTAACACAGTTTTCTTCAAAACTGCAATGGGATACTTCTTAGCACTATGCAGCTTACAGTGAGAAAGGAAATATCCTCAGATGAAAAGGTGAAACAAGCTTTCTGAGAAATTACTTCCTGATATGTGACTTCATCTCACAGAATTACACCATTCTTTCATGCAGCCGTTTGCTAGCAGCTTTTTTGTGGATTCTGAGAACTGATATTTCGGATCCCATTGAAGACTATGGGGCCAAAGGAAATATCTTCCGATAAAAATAAGGAAGAAGCTTTCTGAGAAACTTATGTGTGATCTGTTAATTCATCTCACAGAGGTACACCTTTCTCCTCATGAAGCTGTTCGCTAAGACTGTTCTTGTGGAATTGGCAAAGTGATATTTGGGAGCCCATGGAGGGCAATGGTGAAAAAGGAAATATACTCAGGTAAAAACTGGAAAGAAGCATTCTGAGAAACTATTGTGACATGGGAATGCAACTCACAGAGTTACACTTTCCTTTCCATGGATCCGTTTGCTAACAGTGTTTTCTTGAAATTTACATTGGGATATTTCTTAGCACAATGAAGCTTACGGTGACATAGGAAATATCCTGAAATAAAAACTAGAAAGGAGCTTTCTGAGCAACTTCTTTGTGATCTGTGAATTCATCTCACAGAGTTGCAACCTTTCCTTCTGGAAGCAGTTTGCTAACACTGTTGTTGTGGAATCTGCAAAGTGATATTTGGGAGCGCATTGAGGCCTATGGTGAAAAAGGAAATATCCACAGATAATAACTAGAAAGAAGCTTTCTGATAAATTGCTTTCTGATGTGTGAATCCATCACGCAGAACTTCACCTTTCCCTTCTAGTAGCAGTTTGCTCACACTGTTTTCGTGGATTGTGCCGAGTGATAATTGGGAGCTCATTGAGGGCTATGGGTGAAAAAGGAAATCTCCTCAGATAAAAACTGGAAAGAAGTGTTCTGAGAAACTGCATTGCGATGTGTGAGTGCAACTCACACAGTTATGCTTTTCTCTTCAGGGATCAGTTTGCTAACACAGTTTTCTTCAAATCTGCAATGGGAATCTTCTTAGCTCTATGCTGCTTACATTGAGAAAGGGAATATCCTCAGATGAAAAGGTGAAAGAAGCGTTCTGAGAAATTGCTTCCTGATCTGTGACTTCATCTCACAGAGTGACACCACTCTTTCGTGGAGCCGTTTGCTAGCAGCTTTTTTTGTGGATCCTGAGAACTGATATTTTGGATCCCGTTGAAGACCATAGGGCCAAAGGAAATATCCTCTGATATAAATGAGGAAGAAGATTTTTGAGAATCTTCTTTGTGCTCTGTGAATTCATCTCACAGAGGTACACCTTTCTTCACATGAAGCCTTTCGCTAAGACTGTTCTTGTGGAACTGGCAAAGAGATCAAAAGGAAATATCCTCAGATAAAAACTGGAAAGAAGCGTTCTGAACAACTGCATTGTGACATGGGAATGCAACTCACACAGTTACACTTTTCTCTTAAGGGATCAGTTTGCTAACACAGTTTTCTTCAAAACTGCAATGAGATACTTCTTAGCGTTATGCAGCTTACAGTGAGAAAGGAAATACCTCAGATGAAAAGGTGAAAGAAGCTTTTTGAGAAATTGCTTCCTGATCTGTGACTTCATCTCACAGAGTTACACCACTCTTTCATGCAGCCGTTTGCAAGCAGCTTTTTTGAGGATTCTGAAAATTGATATTTCTAATCCCGGTGAAGTCCATAGGGTGAAAGGAAATATCCTCCAATAAAAATGAGGAAGAGGATTTCTGAGAAACTTATTTGTGATCTGTGAATTCATCTCACAGAGGTACACCTTTCTGCGCATGAAGCCGTTCACTAAGACTCTTCTCGTGGAAATGGCACACGGATATTTGGGAGCCCATGGAGGGCTATGGTGAAAAAGGAAATCTCCTCAGATAAAAACTGGAAAGAAGCATTCTGAACAACTGCATTGTGACATGGGAATGCAACTCACAGTTACACCTTTCTCTTCAGGGATCAGTTTGCTAACACAGTTTTCTTCAAAACTGCAATGGGATAGTTCTTAGCACTATGCAGCTTACAGTGAGAAAGGAAATATCCTCAGATGAAAAGGTGAAAGAAGCTTTCTGAGAAATTGCTTCTTGATATGTGACTTCATTTCACAGAGTTACACTACTCTTTCATGCAGCCGTTTGCTAGCAGCTTTTTTGTGGAATCTGAGAACTGATATTTTGGATCCCATTGAAGACTACAGGGCCAAAGGAAATATCTTCCGATAAAAATGAGGAAGAAGCTTTCTGAGAAACTTATTTGTGATCTGTGAATTCATCTCACAGAGGTACACCTTTCTCCACATGAGGTCGTTCGCTAAGACTGTTCTCGTGGAACTGGCACAGGGATATTATGGAGCCCATGGAGGGCTATGGTGAAAAAGGAAATATCCTCAGATAAAAACTGGAAAGAAGAGTTCTGAGCAACTGCATTGTAATGTGCGAATGCAACTCACACTGTTCCGCTTTTCTCTTCAGGGATCAGTTTGCTAACACAGTTTTCTTCAAATCTACAATGGGATACATTTTAGCACTATGCAGCTTACAGTGAGAAAGGAAATTTCCTCAGATTAAAAGGTTAAAGAAGCTTTCTGGGAAATTGCTTATGGATCTGTGACTTCATCTCACAAAGTTACACCACTCTTTCATGCAGCTGTTTGCTAGCAGCTTTTTTTTTTTTGATTCTGGGATCTGATATTTTGGATCCCGTTGAAGACCATAGGGCAAAAGGAAATATCCTCCGATAAAAATGAGGAAGAAGATTTCTGAGAAACTTATTTGTGTCTGTGAATTCATCTCACAGAGGTACACATTTCCCCTCATGAAGCTGTTCACAAAGACCATTTTCGTGGAATTGGCAAAGTGATATTTGGGAGCCCACGGAGGGCTATGCTAAAAAAGGAAATATCCTCAGATAAAAACTGAAAGAAGCCTTCTGAGAAACTGTATTGTGACATGGGACTATAACTCACAGAGTTACACGTTCTTTTCCATGTATCCGTTTGGTAACAGTGTTTTCTTGAAATCTATATTGGAATATTTCTTAGCGTAATGAAGCTTACTGTGACAAAGAAAATACCTTCAAATAAAAACTAGAAAGGAGATTTCTGAGAAACTTCCTGTGAATTCATTTAATACAGTTACAAACTTGTCTACATGACGCAGTTTACTAACACTGTTGTCGTGGATTCTGCAAAGTGATATTTGGAAGCTCATTGAGGGCTATGGTGAAAAAGGAAATATCCTCAGATAATCCTGGAAAGAAGCCTTCTGAGAAATTGCTTTCTGATGTGTGAATGCAACTCACAGAGTTACACGTATCTCTTCACTGGTCAGTTTGCTAACACAGTTTTCTTGAAATCTGCAGTGGGATACTTCTTAGTGCAAGGAAGCTTATGGTGACAAAGGAAATATCCTCAGATAAAAACTAGAAAGAAGTTTACTTAGACACTTCTTGGTGATGTGTGAATTCATCTCACAGAGTTACACTTCGGTTTCAGGGAACAGTACATTAACACTGTCTTTGAGGAAACTGAGAAGGGCTACTTTGGATCACATTGTGGCCTACGCTGATAAAGAAAATGTCATCAGTTAAAAACTTAAAAGAAGCTTTCTGAGAAACTTCTCTGTGTTCTGTGAATTCATCTCACAGAGTTACAACTTAGTTCTCATGAAGCTGTTCGCTAACACTGTTTTCGTGGAATTTCCGAAGTGACATTTGGGAGCCAACTGCGACCCATGGTGAAAAACAAAATGTCCTCAGATAGTACCTAGAAAGAAGCTTTCTGAGACATTGTTTTCTGATGTGTGACTAAATCACACAGAGTTCCACCATTCCCATCATGGAACAGTTTGCTAACACTGTTGTCATGGATTCCACAAAGTGATATTTGGGAGCTCATTGAAGGCAGTGGTGAAAAAGGAAATAACCTCAGATAAAAACTGGAAAAAAGTCTTCTGAGAAACTGCATTGCGATGTGTGAATGCAACTCACAGACTTACAAGTTTCTCTTCAGAGATCAGTTTGCTAACACACTTTTCTTGAAATCTGCAATGGGATACTTCTTAGTGCAATGAAGCTTACAGTCACAAAGGAGATATCTTCAGATAAAAACTAGAAAGAAGCTGTCTTAAAACTTCTTGGTGATGTGTGAATTCGACTAACATGGCTACACTTATATTTCATGGAGCAGTACATTAACACTGTCTTTGAGGAAGAAGAGAAAAGCTACTTTGGATTGCAATGAGGCCTACACTGACAAAGGAAATATCAACAGTTAAAAACGTGAAAGAAGCATGCTGAGAAACTTCTCTGTGATCTGTGATTTCATCTCAGTGAGTTATAACTTAGTTAATCAAGCACTTTGCTAAAACTATTTTCGTGGAAACTACGAAGTGATATATGGGAACCAAATGAAACGAATGGTGAAAAGGGAAATATCCTTAGATAGTAACTAAAAAGAAGCTTGCAGAGATTGCATGATGATGTTTAACTTCATCACACAGAGTTCCATCCTACACTTCTTGTAACACTTTGCTAACACTGTTGTCATGGATTCAGCAAAGTGATATTTGGGAGCCAATTGGGGCACATGGTGAAAAAAGAAATATCCTCATATAATAACTAGAGAGAAGCTTTCTGAGAGATTGCTTTCTGATGAGAGACTTCATCACACAGAGTTCCATCATTTCCTTCTTGGAACAGTTTGCAAACACTGTTGTCGTGAATTCAGCAAAGTATTATTTGGGAGCTCATTGAGGGCTAAGGTGAAAAAGGAAATACCCTCAGAGAGAAACTGGAAAGAAGTCTTATGAGAAACTGCACTGTAATGTGTGAATGTAACACACAGATTTACAAGTTTCTCTTCAGTGATGAGTTTGCTAACGGAGTTTTCTTGAAATCTGCAATGGGATAATTTTTATCGCAATGAAGGTATGGACACAAAGGAAATATCATCAGATGAAAACTAGAAAGAAGATTTCTTTGAAACTTCTTGGTGATGAGTGAATTCATTTCACAGAGTTACACATATGTTTCATGGTGGGGGTTATTAACACTGTCTTTGAAGGAACTGAGTAGGGCTAATTTTGATCACAATGAGGCCTACGCTGTTAAAGGAAATATCATCAGTTAAAAACGAGAAAGAAGCTTTCTGAGAAACTTCTTTGTGATCTGTGAATTCATCTCACAGAGTTACAACTTATTCCACAGGAAGCAGTTTGCTAACACTCTTTTCGTGGAATCTACAAAGTGATATTTGGGAGTCAACTGGGGCTGACAGTGAAAAAGAAAATATCCTCACATAATAACAAGATAGAAGCTTTCTGAGAGATTGCTTTCTGATATGTGACTTCATCACACAGACTTCCACCCTTCCCTTCTTGGAACAGTTTGCTAACACTGTTGTCGTGGATTCTGCAAATGATATTTGGGAGCTCATTGAGGGCTATGGTGAAAAAGAAAATATCCTCAGACAGAAACCGGAAAGAAGCATTCTGAGAAACTGCATTGCTATGTGTGAGTGCAACTCACAGAGTTACACTTTTCTCTTCTGTTATCAGTTTGCGAAGACAGTTTTCTTGAAATCAGCAATGGGATTCTTCTTAGTGCAAAGAAGCTTACGGTGAAAAAGGAAATATCCTCAGATGAAACTAGAAAGAAGCTTTCATAGAAACTTCTTGATGATGTGTGAATTCATCTCACAGAGTTACACTTACGTTTCATGGAGCAGGCCATTAACACTGTCTTTGAGAAACCTGAGAGGGGCTAATTTGTATCGTATTGAGGACAACAGTGATAAAGTAAATATCATCTGTTAAAAGCGAGAAAGAATCGTTCTGAGAAACATCCTTGTGATCTGTGAATTCGTCTCACAGAGTTACAACTTAGTCCTCAGGAAGCAGTTCGCTAACACTCCTTTCGTAGAATCTGCAAAGTGATATTTGAGAGCCAGTGGGGACCCACGGTAAATAAGGAAATATCCTCACATAATACCTAGAGAGGAGTTGATCTGCATTTTCCCAGGCGCCGGCTGCATTTTCCCTTGCGCGGTTCTCTAATAACTAATGATGCTGGGGCGGAGCAAGATGGCCGAATAGGAACAGCTTCAGTCTCCATCTCCCAGCGCGAGCAACACAGAAGACCAGTGATTTCTGCATTTTCAACTGAGGTACTGGGGTCATCTCACTCGGGAGTGCCGGACAATCGGTGCTGGTCAGCTGCTGCAGCCCGACCAGCGAGAGCTGAAGCAGGGGGAGGCATCGCCTCACCTGGGAAGCGCGAGGGGGAAGGGAGTCCCTTTTCCTAGCCAGGGGAACTGAGACACACAACACCTGGAAAATCGGGTAACTCCCACCCCAATACTGCGCTGTAACACCGGCACACAGGAGATTATATCCCACACCTGGCCGGGAGGGTCCCACGCCCACGGAGCCTCCCTCCTTGCTAACACAGCAGTCTGCGGCAATCTAACCGCAAGGCAGCAGCGAGGCTGGGAGAGGGGCACCCGCCATCGCTGAGGCTTAAGTAGGTAAATAAAGCCGCTGGGAAGCTCGAACTAGGTGGAGCTCACAGCAGCTCAAGGAAACCTGCCTGTCTCTGTAGACTGCGCCTCTGGGGACAGGGCTCAGCTAAAGCAGCAGAGGCCTGTCCAGACGCGAACGACTCTGTCTGACAGCTTTGAAGAGAGCAGTGGATCTCCCAACACGGAGGTTGAGATCTGAGAAGGGGCAGTCTGCCTGCTCAAGTGGGTCACTGACCCCTGAGTAGCCTAACTGGGAGACATCCCCCACTAGGGGCAGTCTGACACCCCACACCTCACAGGGTAGAGTACACCCCTGAGAGGAAGCTTCCAAAGCAATAATCAGACAGGTGTACTCGCTGATCAGCAATATTCTATCTTCTGCAACCTCTGCTGCTGATACCCAGGAAAACAGGGTCTGGAGTGGACCTCAAGCAATCTCCAACAGACCTATAGCTGAGGGTCCTGACTGTCAGAAGGAAAACTATCAAACAGGAAGGACACCTATATCAAAACCCCATCAGTACGTCACCATCATCAAAGACCAGAGACAGATAAAACCACAAAGATGGGGAAAAAGCAGGGAAGAAAAGCTGGAAATTCAAAAAATAAGAGCGCATCTCCTCCTGCAAAGGAGCACAGCCCATCGCCAGCAACGGATCAAAGCTGGTCAGAGAATGATTTTGATGAGATGAGAGAAGAAGGCTTCAGTCCATCAAACCTCTCAGAGCTAAAGGAGGAATTACGTACCCAGCGCAAAGAAACTAAAAATCTTGAAAAAAGAGTGGAAGAATTGACAGCTAGACTAATTAATGCAGAGAAGGTCATAAACGAAATGACAGAGATGAAAACCATGTCACGAGAAATACGTGACAAATGCACAAGCTTCAGTAACCGACTCGATCAACTGGAAGAAAGAGTATCAGCAATGGAGAATCAAATGAATGAAATGAAGCGAGAAGAGAAACCAAAAGAAAAAAGAAGAAAAAGAAATGAACAAAGCCTGCAAGAAGTATGGGATTATGTCAAAAGACCAAATCTACGTCTGATTGGGGTGCCTGAAAGTGAGGGGGAAAATGGAACCAAATTGGAAAACACTCTACAGGATATCATCCAGGAGAACTTCCCCAACCTAGCATGGCAGGCCAACATTCAAATTCAGGAAATACAGAGAACGCCACAAAGATACTCCTCCAGAAGAGCAACTCCAAGACACATAATTGCCAGATTCACCAAAGTTGAAATGAAGGAAAAAATCTTAAGGGCAGCCAGAGAGAAAGGTCGGGTTACCCACAAAGGGAAGCCCATCAGACTGACAGCAGATCTCTCGGCAGAAACTATACAAGCCAGAAGAGAGTGGGGGCCAATATTCAACGTTCTTAAAGAAAAGAATTTTCAACCCACAATTTCATATCCAGCCAAACTAAGTTTCATAAGTGAAGGAGAAATAAAATTCTTTACAGATAAGCAAATGCTGAGAGATTTTGTCACCACCAGGACTGCCTTACAAGAGACCCTGAAGGAAGCCCTAAACATGGAAAGGAACAACCGGTACCAGCCATTGCAAAAACATGCCAAAATGTAAAGACCATCGAGCCTAGGAAGAAACTGCATCAACTAATGAGCAAAATAACCAGTTAATATCATAATGGCAGGATCAAGTTCACACATAACAATATTAACCTTAAATGTAAATGGACTAAATGCTCCAATTAAAAGACACAGACTGGCAAACTGGATAAAGAGTCAAGACCCATCAGTCTGCTATATTCAGGAGACCCATCTCACATGCAGAGACATACATAGGCTCAAAATAAAGGGATGGAGGAAGATCTACCAAGCAAATGGAGAACAAAAAAAAGCAGGGGTTGCAATCCTAGTCTCTGATAAAACAGACTTTAAACCATCAAAGATCAAAAGAGACAAAGAAGGCCATTACATAATGGTAAAGGGATCAATTCAACAGGAAGAGCTAACTATCCTAAATATATATGCACCCAATACAGGAGCACCCAGATTCATAAAGCAAGTCCTTAGAGACTTACAAAGAGACTTAGACTCCCATACAATAATAATGGGAGACTTCAACACTCCACTGTCAACATTAGACAGATCAACGAGACAGAAAGTTAACAAGGATATCCAGGAATTGAACTCATCTCTGCACCAAGCGGACCTAATAGACATCTATAGAACTCTCCACCCCAAGTCAACAGAATATACATTCTTCTCAGCACCACATCACACTTATTCCAAAATTGACCACATAATTGGAAGTAAAGCACTCCTCAGCAAATGTAAAAGAACAGAAATTATAACAAACTGTCTCTCTGACCACAGTGCAATCAAACTAGAACTCAGGACTAAGAAATTCAATCAAAACCGCTCAACTACATGGAAACTGAACAACCTGCTCCTGAATGACTACTGGGTACATAACGAAATGAAAGCAGAAATAAAGATGTTCTTTGAATCCAATGAGAACAAAGATACAACATACCAGAATCTCTGGGACACATTTAAAGCAGTATGTAGAGGGAAATTTATAGCACTAAGTGCCCACAAGAGAAAGCAGGAAAGATCTAAAATTGACACTCTAACATCACAATTAAAAGAACTAGAGAGGCAAGAGCAAACACATTCAAAAGCTAGCAGAAGGCAAGAAATAACTAAGATCAGAGCAGAACTGAAGGAGATAGAGACACAAAAAACCCTCCAAAAAATCAATGAATCCAGGAATTGGTTTTTTGAAAAGATCAACAAAATTGACAGACCGCTAGCAAGGCTAATAAAGAAGAAAAGAGAGAGGAATGAAAGAGATGCAATAAAAAATGATAAAGGGGATATCACCACCGACCCCACAGAAATACAAACTACCATCAGAGAATACTATAAACACCTCTACGCAAATCAACTAGAAAATCTAGAACAAATGGATAATTTCCTGCACACGTACACTCTTCCAAGACTAAACCAGGAAGAAGTTGAATCCCTGAATAGACCAATAGCAGCCTCTGAAATTGAGGCAACAATTAATAGCCTACCCACCAAAAAAAGCCCAGGACCAGATGGATTCACAGCTGAATTCTACCAGAGGTACAAGGAGGAGCTGGTACCATTGCTTCTGAAACTACTCCAATCAATAGAAAAAGAGGGAATCCTCCCTAACTCATTTTATGAGGCCAACATCATCCTGATACCTTAGCCTGGCAGAGACACAACAAAAAAAGAGAATTTTAGACCAGTAACCCTGATGAACATTGATGCAAAAATCCTCAATAAAATACTGGCAAACCGGATTCAGCAGCACATCAAAAAGCTTATCCACCATGATCAAGTGGGCTTCATCCCTGGGATGCAAGGATGGTTCAACATTTGCAAATCAATAAACGTAATCCAGCATATCAGCAGAACCAAAGACAAGAACCACATGATTATCTCAATAGATGCAGAAAAGGCTTTTGACAAAATTCAACAGCCCTTCATGCTAAAAACGCTCAATAAATTCGGTATTGCTGGAACGTACCTCAAAATAATAAGAGCTATTTATGACAAACCCACAGCTAATATCATACTGAATGGGCAAAAACTGGAAAAATTCCCTTTGAAAACTGGCACAACACAGGGATGCCCTCTTTCACCACTCCTATTCAACATAGTGTTGGAAGTTCTGGCTAGGGCAATCAGGCAAGAGAAAGAAATCAAGGGTATTCAGTTAGGAAAAGAGGAAGTCAAATTGTCCCTGTTTGCAGATGACATGATTGTGTATTTAGAAAACCCCATCGTCTCAGCCCAAAATCTTCTTAAGCTGATAAGCAACTTCAGCAAAGTCTCAGGATACAAAATTAATGTGCAAAAATCACAAGCATTCTTATACACCAGTAACAGACAAACAGAGAGCCAAATCAGGAATGAACTTCCATTCACAATTTCTTCAAAGAGAATAAAATACCTAGGAATCCAACTTAGGATTGCATTGGGGAGTTATACCTGATATAAATGATGAATTGATGGGTGCTGACGAGTTGATGGGTGCAGCACACCAACATGGCACAGATATACATATGTAACAAACCTGCATGTTATGCACATGTACCCTAGAACTTAAAGTATAATAATAATAAAAAAAGAACATATGAGAATCAAAACAAAACAAAACCAAAAAAAAAAAGAAAGCTTCTTTCTTCTTTTTACCTGAGGATATTTCCTTTGTTACCATAAGCTTCATTGTCCTAAGAAGAATGCCATTGCATATTTCAAGAAAACAGGGTTAGCAAACTAATCAATGAAAATGAAAGTGTAACTCTGTGAGTTGCATTCACGTTTCACAGAGTAGTTTCTCAGAAGGCTTCTTTCCAGTTTTTATCTGAGGATATTTCCTTTTTCACCATAGTCCTCCATTGGGCTCCCAAATACCACTTTGCAGATTCCACAAGAACAGTGAT
Organism: Piliocolobus tephrosceles; assembly: GCF_002776525.5. NCBI lineage: Eukaryota > Metazoa > Chordata > Mammalia > Primates > Cercopithecidae > Piliocolobus > Piliocolobus tephrosceles. The sequence goes on from NW_022315693.1 coordinate 17,042, forward strand.
AGCAAATGGCTTCATGCACAGAAAGTTGGAACCCTGTGTGATGAATTCACAGGTCACAAAGAAGTTTATCAGAAAGCTTCTTTCTTGTTTTTTTTTTGAAGATAATTTCTTTTCCACTATAACCCTCAATGTGTTCCTAAATATCACTTTGAAGAT
>NW_022315695.1:0-499 GCF_002776525.5 Piliocolobus tephrosceles
GTTCTTCCTCATCCTTATTGCCATTTGGCACTATGAATATTGTGTATTTTAACCATTCTACTAGATTATTAGTGGTATCCCATTGTTGTTTAAATGCACGTCTCTAATTAAAATTTTATATTTAATTATTTTTATATAATTATGATGAAGTGTCTATTTTGATATTCTGCTCATTTTTAATTTAACTGTTTTCTTTTGATCAGTTGTATGCTTCCTTACATACCCAATATAAAATTCATGTACCAAGTTAACATAAAGCTATTTAACAAATATGTGATTTGGAAGTGTATTCTCCAAGTCTGTAGTTGTCTTTTCACTAGGAAGATTGCATTGCAGAACAGGCACAGGTGTTGCACAATGATTCCTATGGAATCATTATTAATTGGTCACCTAAAGGGATGTTTAGCTTAAATTGCACCTCTCAGTCTTCATGCCATGGCCACACTGTGTTCAGCTGGTCTCAACAAAACAGTCAGATGGTAGAAATGATAAGAAGTAT
>NW_022315695.1:509-1584 GCF_002776525.5 Piliocolobus tephrosceles
ACCAGGGGGCGCTCAGGACACAAGCAGATGCTCAGGACACCAGAGGACGCTCGGAACCACCAGGGGGCGCTCAAGACAACAGGGGACGATCATAACCACCAGGAAGCGCTCAGGACACTGGGGATGTTCAGAACCACCAGGGGGCGCCCAGGAAACCAGGGGGAGCTGACAACCAGCAGGGGGTGCTCAGGACACCAGGGGGCGCTCAGGACACCAGGGGATTCTCAGAACCACCAGGGGGCGCTCAGGACACCAAGGGACGATCATAACCACCAGGGATGCCCAGGACAACAGCTCGCTCAGGACACCAGGAGGCTCTCAGAACCACCAGGGGGCGCTCAGGACTATAAGGCAGACCTCAGGACACCAGGGTTAGCTCAAGATAGCAGGGAATGCTCAGAACCACCAGGGGGCGCTCAGGACACAAGGGGACACTCAGGACTCAAGGGTTCTCTTGGGAAGTGGCTCCCTATCAAGTGCTTGGGGATGGTGTGTTTCTTTTTTTAGGCTTTGTAATTTCTCACCTGGTGAAACAAAAGTCTTCCCAGGATCTCTTGCCATTTATTTCTTGGAATGCATGTTTCTCTCCTCTACAAAATCTTAACTTAGAACCATAATTCAATTCTTTATATTTTTATAATAATACTAGCAATAATATCTAAGTAAATTTTAAAATGAAGAAATTGTGTATGTTTACTTTAAACTATTTCCACAAACAGATTTCTGTTTCCTGCACTGTGTCAGTCACATTATTTTAAATACTTTTCTAACAATAACTCAGCATATGAATGTGCTGAGTTTCTTTTCCTTTCATCTGCTGTTTATGGAGATGAAACATCACTTTAAGGGCTTCTGTCCTCCACTTTGGTGGTTCCTGGAGTTCTGCCCCTCAGTCTGTTTCTCTACCTTCCCTTCTTCTGTTCACACTTTTGCTATTCCTCGGTTTCTGCTCAAGGAATCGGCAAGTCCATTTACTTTGTCTCATCCATGTCTGGTGAATCAGTTCCCTTCCCTTCATGATCACTGAAGTCACCCAAGTATGGGAAGGTAACAGTCCTTAGAATATGCTCATCTA
>NW_022315695.1:1594-3330 GCF_002776525.5 Piliocolobus tephrosceles
TGGCCAACATGGGGAAACCCCATCTCCAGTAAAAATATACAAATTAGCTGGGCGTGATGGTGGCTGCCTGTAATCCTAGCTACTGGGGAGGCTGAGGCAGGAGAATTCTTGAATCTGGGAGGCAGAGTTTGCAGTGAGCCAAGATCATATCACTGCCATTTAGCCTGGGCAACAAGAGCGAAATGCTGTTTAAAAAAAAAAAAAAAAAAATTCCAGAGAGCATTTGAAATGCCTGTGGTGTATTTAGGTGTCCTATTAGTAATCATTTAAAAAACTAGCTAAAATGTTTTTAAACTTTTATTTTTGGTTCAGGGGTACATGTGCAGGGTTTGTTACACAGGTAAATTGTGAGTTATGTGGGTTTGATATACAGATTGTTTTGCCATTAAGGTAATATGTATAGTGCCTAATGGGTAGTTTTTCAGTTCTCACCCTTCTCCCATCCTCCACACTTGTGTAGGTCCCAATGTGTGTTGTTTTCTTCTTTATGTCAATATGATTAGCTCCCGCATATAAGTGAGAACAGGTGGTATATAGTTTTCTGTTACTCTGTTAATTTGCTTAGGATAATGACCTCCAGATCCAACTACGTTGCTGCCAAGAACATGTTCTTATTCTTGTTATGACTGTGTTGTATTTCACGCTCAAACATACAGAAATCAATGTGTTGGGAAAAAGCCAAGTGTTGGGAAAGAAGCTGAGGCAGGGCTTGCATATCTGACATGATATCCAGGGCTCAGGGCACAAAACCCCTCGCGGCCTTTGGAATGTGTCTAGACTTGCTGGCTCCTTGCTTCTAGCCCTCCCAGGCTCCTAGATCAATTGTATTCCCATTATCTCAAGTAGCAGAACATGTTCCATATAAATGCTAAACCATCACAGCTGTAAATCGTGTGTTTGCCCTTTTGACCCCTACATTCTCACCACCTGTTTCTCTGTTTGATCACCAATAAATAGTCTTGGCTTCCAGAGCTCGGGGCCTTCACAGGCTCCACACTGGCGATGGTCCCCTGGTCACACTTTCTCTCTCAAACTGTCTTTTTCTCATTCCTTTGACTCTGCTGGATTTCGTCGCCCCAATGACCTGGTGTTGTGCTTGATCACCCCAACATTTCTGGCACCCAATGTGGGGCGACAAAGACCCCGGTGAAGGAACAGCAGAGCATGTAAAAGTGGAGGCTGCATCATCAAAGGACAACTGATCGTGATGAAAACAATCTCGGAGGGAAAGCTGAGAGCTCAGCAGGACCAGGGTAACAATGGAACTAAGTGAAAGCAAACATTCTGCTTATTTAAATTTTTTAAGGCATTTATTACGAAGAAGGGAAGTGAAAGTTAGTACTCAGAATATATTCTCACTGATTAGTAGAGGAAAGCAGTTTTTGCCCATGGTTCCCGGAAAAAGGGACTATGGAGTTGGATGAATGGCAGAGAACTTGCAGATATTTTTTAAAAAGCATATAAAGATGGAGCAAAATTCCAGTCTCACTTTGGTCAATGTGGACACTAATAAAGGCAGCTTATGAGCCATTTCAAACAGATGATGAGGCAGATTCAGATGAGAAAGAGGAGGACAAGTGTAAAGAAACCACAGATTCTGAATGTGAAGAATAGAAACCAGAGGAAAATAAAAGAAAGGAAAACTAACGTATGTTTTACTAGCCCATCAGCTCCATCTGCTGAATTAAGTGAATGGCCACCTCCTCTCTCTCCCCTTAATGGGCAAGAAAATGTAT
>NW_022315696.1:0-5234 GCF_002776525.5 Piliocolobus tephrosceles
TGATATAAATGATGAATTGATGGGTGCTGACGAGTTGATGGGTGCAGCACACCAACATGGCACAGGTATACATATGTAACAAACCTGCACGTTATGCACATGTACCCTAGAACTTAAAGTATAATAATAAAAAAAAAGAAGGAACCTCAGGACTTCTTAAGGTTTGTTTGTATTTTTTAAAACCAGAGAGTAAGGAACTGATTTCGTTATGAAGTTTACCATTATAATTTTCTGTAAGCTTTCCCACAAAACAACATTGTTGATTTGAGGATATTATAAGATGTTGAACTGTTTTTTGAATGTAAGTGTTTATTCTCCCAATTGGTAACTTTGTTCTGAAAACACTGCATTTAAAATTTTTACGGCTGGGTGCGGTGGCTCATGCCTGTAATCCCAGCACTTTGGGAAGCCGAGACGGGCGGATCACGAGGTCAGGAGATCAAGACCATCCTGGCTAATACTGTGAAACTAGGTCTCTACTAGAAAATACAAAAAAAAACCAGCCGGGCGAGGTAGCGGTGCCTGTAGTCCCAGCTACTAGGGAGGCTGAGGCAGGAGAATGGCGTAAAACCCGGGAGGCGGAGCTTGCAGTGAGCTGAAGTCCGGCCACTGTACTCCAGCCTGGGCAACAGAGCGAGACTCCGTCGCAAAAAAAAAAAAGAATTTTTAAAAATTGGTTTTCTAAAATTAAAATGTCCAAATTAGGCATATTGCTGAGCTCAGATTGATGTGAAGTGTCATGGTTCTGGCTGAATTTTAAGCATATTTTCATTTAGATATAAAATATGTGAAGTATGCTTGGTTGATGATAGTGGGAACCCATGACATAGTTAACCAAAGAATATGTTTGGTTGAATAAAAATAGAAGTTTCATACTGGGCATTCATTCTGTTTCAAGAGAATGAATGAAGATTCGGTTTCCTGCAGTAGCACTCTACGGGGAAGTCTTAGTAAAGACTGGAAGCTGAAGTCGGCTGTGGCAGTTCCCTCCTAAGAGTTGGGCTGTGTGGCTCGCCCGTGACCCGCGTGTAGCTCACGTCTTTACCCTCCTCTCCCACTGTGGTTTGCTATTTCCCTGTTCCCAGGCCCTCCCAGCAATTGGAGAGTTGTTTGTGTTTTGTTTTTTTTTATTTTGGTTTTGATTTTTTTCCCCCCAGTCTGCATTCTTAGGCCTCTTAGCTATTAGGAACTGTCAGATACATACTAGTAGCTAATTTTCCTAGCCTGAAATTACATACTGCATCTGCACTATGTACCTACTGGGGATCTGACCTCAGGTGTTTTCTGAGCCCAGGCTTCCTGGTGTGGTGTCTTGTACCACATAAAATTATTACAGATTGCAAATGTTGGTATTGTGATTTGATTCTCTGTACAAAGAAAGAAGCTCTATGCAGTGAGTTTGTGGTTTAATGGTCACAAAAATGTTAGCACTGCTACCACTCAGCACGTGTAAAATTTTTTAAATTTATAAATATTAAAATTTTAAACTTACAAAAAAAAAAAGAAAAGAATGGTGTAAAACGTCGTTTTATCTGAGGATATTTCCTTTGTCACCAGAGACTTCAGTGGAATCCAAAATATCCCATCTCAGGTTCCCCAAAAACACTGCTACTAAACTGATCATTGAAAAGAATCATGTAACTCTGTGAGATGAAGTCACAAATCACAAAGCAATTTCTCAAAAAGATTCTTTCTAGTGTTTGTCTGCAGGTATTTCCTTGTTCACCATAGGCATCTATGTGCTCGTGAATATCTCTCTGCAGATTCAATGAATATAGCGTTAGCAAACTACTGCATCAAAAGAAAGATGTAAATCTGTGAGATGAATTCAACATCACAAATCAGTTTCTCAGAAAGCTTCTTTTTCGTTTCTGTCTGAGGATATTTCCTTTGTGACCATAGGCTTCAATGCGATCCCAAGTATCCTATTGCTGATTCCACCAAAACAGAGTTAGCAAACTGCTCCAAGAAAAGAATCGTGGAACTCTGTGAGATGAATACACACATCCAAAAGCAGTTTTTCAGAAAGTCTCTCTCTAGTTTTTATCTGAAAGGTAAAAACTTTTTCAGCATAGGCTTCAAAGCTATCCAAAGTGTGCCTTATCAGATTCCCCAACAACCGGGCTACCAAAGTGCTCCAAGAAAAGTATGCTGTAACTCTGTGAGATGAATTCACACATCACAAAGCTGTTTCCTCGAAACCTGCTCTCTACTTTTTATCTGAGGGTATTTCCTTTTTCACCAGGTTTTCCAATGCATTCCCGAATATCAATTTTCAGATTCCATGAAAACGTTTTAGCAAACTTCTCAATGAAAAGAACAATGTAAGTCTGTTAGATGAATTCACACATCACAAAGCAGTTTCACAGAAAGCATCTTTTTCGTTTTTATCTGAGGATATTTCCTTTGTAACCATAGACTTCAATGCATTCCTAATATAATATTGCAGATTGCATGTAATCCGTGTCATCAAACTGCTCAATGAAGAGAGCAGTGTGACTCTGTATGATGAAGTCACACTTCAAAAAGCAGTTCCTCAGAAAGCTTCTTTCTCGTTTTTGTCTGACGATATTTCGTTTTTCACCATCGACCTCAACTCACTCCCAAATATCCCTTTGCAGATCCCAAGAAATCAGTGTTAGCAAACTGTTCCATGGAAAAAAAAAGGTTTAACTCTGTTAGATGAATTCACACATCCCAAAAACTTTCTCAGAAACTTTCTTTCTAGTTTTTATCTGAGAGAATTTCCTTTTTCACCATAGGTTTAAGTGCAATCCAAAATATCCCTTCTCAGATTCCCCATAAACAGGGCTACCAAACTATTCCATGAAAAGAATGCTGTAATTCTGTGAGATGAATTCATTCATCACAAAGCTGTTTTTCAGAAAGCTTCTTTCTAGCTTTAATCTGAGGATACTTCCTTTTTCACCGTATTCCTCAATGCATTCCCGAATATACCATTGCAGATTCCACCAAAAAAGTGTTAGCAAACTTCTCAAGAGAAAAATGGTATACCTCTTTGAGGTGAATCTACCCATCACCAAGAATTTTCTCAGATAGCTGCTTTCTAGTTTTTATCTGAGAATATTTCCTTTGTCCCTATAACCTTCAATGTAATCCAAAATATCCCTTCTCAGATTCCCCAAAAACAGTGCTACCAAACTGCTCCATGAAAAGAACCAATTCACTCTGTTAGATGAACTCACAAATAACAAAGTAGCTTATCACAAAGCCAATTTCTAGTTTTTGTAAGGGGATATTTCCTTTTCAGCTATAGACCTCTATCCACTTGGGAATATCCCTTTGTAGATTCCACGAAAATAGTGGTAGCAAACTGCTCCATGAAAAGAAACGTGTAAATCCATGTGATGAATTCACACATCACAAAATAGTTTCTCAGAAAGCTAATTTTTGGTTTTTATCTGAGAATATTTCCTTTGTCACCATAATATTCAATGCACTCCCAAATATCCTATTGCAAATTCCACGAAAAACATTTTATCAACCTGCTTATTGAAAAGAATGGTGTAAATCTGTAAGATGAATTCACATGTCACAAAGTTTCTCAGAAAGCTTCCTTCTCATTTTCATCTGAGGATAATTCATTTTGCACTATAGGCCTCAATGCACTTCCAAATATCCCTTTGCAGATTCAATGAAAACAGTGTTAGCAAACCGCTCCATGAAAAGAAAAGTGTAAATCTATGAGAAGAATTCCAGCATCACAAAGAGCTTTCTCAGAAAGCTTCTCTACTTTTTATCTGAGGATATTTCCTTTGTCGCCATAGGCTTCAATGTGATCCAAAATATCACTTTTGAGATTCCTGAAAACAGGAATACCAAACTGTTCCATGAAAAGAATCATTTAACTATGTGAGATGAATTAATACATCACAAAGCGATTTCTCAGAAAGTTTTCTTCCAGTTTTTAACTGAGGATTTTTCTTTTTTCACCATAGGCCTCAATGCGCTCACAAACATACCTTTGCAGATTCCACAAAATAGTGTTAGCAAACTGCTCCATTAACAGAAAGGCATTACTCTGTTAGATGAATACACAAATCACAAGGAAGTTTCTGAGAAAGCTTCCTTCTAGTTTTTATCTGAGATTATTTCCTTTGTCACCATAGGCTTCAATGCGATCAAATTATCCCTTCACAGATCCGCAAAAACAGTGCTACCAAACTTCCTCATGAAAAGAATGGTGTAACTCTGTGAGATGAATTCACACATCCCAAAGCTGTTTCTCAACAAGATTCTTTCTAGTTTTCATCTGAGTATATTTCTTTTTTGAAAATATTCCTCAATGAACTCCTGAATATCCCATTCCAGATTCCAAGAAAACAATGTTAGCAAACTTATCAATGAAAAGAATGGTTAACACTGAGAGATAAATTCACACATCACAAAGAGGTTTCTCAGAAAGATTCTTTCTAGTTTTTCCTCTGTCACCATAGGATTCAGTGCGATTCAAGTGATCCCTTCTCAGATTCCCCAAAAACAGTGCTACGAAACTGACCCATGAAAAGAATCCTGTAACTCTGTTAGATGAATCCACAAATCACAAAGAAGTGTCTCAGAAAGCTTTTTTCTAGTTATTCGCTGAGGATATTTCCTTTGTCACCATAAGATTCAATGCGCTCCGAAATACCTCACTGCAGATTTCAAGAAAACAGTGTTAGCACACTGCTCAATGAAAAGAACAGTGTTATTCTGTGAGATGAATTCACACATCACAAAGCACTTCCTCAGAAAGCTTCTGTTTGGTTTTTATCTGAGGATTTTTCCTTTGTCACCACAGGCTTCATTGAGCTACCAAATATCCCTTTCAGATTCTATGAAAACAGAGTTAGCAAACTGCTCCATTAAAAGAAAGGTGTAAACCTGTGAGACAAATTCACACATCATAAAGAACCTTCTCAGAAAGTTTTTCTAGTTTTTATTTGAGGATACATATTTTTTCTGCATAGGCTTCAATGCTCTCCTAAATGTTCCTTTGGAGAGTCCAAGAAAACTTTGTTAGCAAACTATTCCAGTGAAAAAATGGTGTAAATCTGTGAGATGAATTTACACATCACAAATGACTTTCTCAGAAAGGTTTTTTCTAGTTTTTATCTGGGGATATTTCCATTGTGAAAATATTCTTCAATGCAATCCAAAATATCCCTTCTCAGATTCCCCAAAAACAGTGCTGCCAAAATACTCCATGAAAAGAATCATGTAACTTTGTGAGC
>NW_022315699.1:0-1460 GCF_002776525.5 Piliocolobus tephrosceles
TTCTTTTTTATTAAAATTTTGATAGCCGTTACTCTTCTTTCTTTACTTTTCTGTAAGAAAAATGTAGAAAAAAAAAAAAAATACAAGTGAGCATATATATTATATATATTTACACATGAACGGAAATGTTACAAGTATATGTATAATAAGTATAAGTATGTACATAAGTAGATACATATTATAGATAGAGCTAATTTATTTTACTGCGTTTTATAAGCATTAATTTTTTTTTTTTTGAACAACATATGTAATATAACGAATTCGATAAAATTAAAAACTAACCTCTATGTATTTATGCAAAGCTTTGTCATATGGTTGCTTCGCGAAGTTTATTAAACTTTCATACTCATCATCCTTTATGTATTCATCTTTCACAGTAAATTTATTTGAGATTATATTATCGTTCATTATTAATGTTTTACTACGTACTTTTATTTCTATTGGGGATGAAATGTTGCAATTTTTTTCGCTCATACTATTAGTAGGAGTAGTATATGCTAACTTGCCGTAAACACTATACGCTGTGGAGTTATAATGATTAATTATGTCTTGAAGTATGTAAACGGCTCTAAGAATATTAGAACCAACAGCATATATACATACATGATTATTATTATTATTATTATTGTTATTATTATTATCTAAAAACTCATTCATATATTTTTTACTATTACCTTCGATAATATGGTCAATATTTTTTGTATCATTATTTAATATTTTTACTATTCTTTTATAATATATTTCAATAGGTTTGTTAGATGTTATATATACATCTCTTTTTCCTTTGCTCAATACATGTGAGTACTCGCTCTGTATGTTATTAATAGTCACTTCAACATGTTTCTTTTGTTTCTTATGTCTTGTATTATTTTCCATTTGGCGTACATGATAGATTTATTGATATATGAGTATATTTTCTATATATGTATTTATTTACAGTGTTGGAAAAGATGCTTAAAAAAAAAAAAAAAAAAAAAATTAAGGAAATAAAAAATTTTGTTTTATATAAAAAAAAAAAAAAAAGAACTTAACCATTTAATAAAGTTATATATAGGAGATAAATGAAAGGCACACGAGTAGAAGGATTTAGCTTAACAACTGTTAAAATAAAAAAAAAGAGAAAAATTAGCAGAAACGGGTTGGCAAAAATGTAAAAAAATAAATTAAAAAGAATGAAAAAAAAAGAATGAAAAAAAAAGGAGTGAAAAAAAAAGAATGAAAAAAAAAGGAACGAATAACAAAAATGTTATTAATATTTGATATAAAAAAAAAAAAAAAAATAAACAGTTTTAATTATTCGTCACGTAAGGGAGAGTTTAACTTAGTATATAACATTGTATATATATGTATATATGTTTACATGTATTACAATTTCAAGTACGTATTTGTCGCTAACGCGGTAAACTTACGATGATTTTTGTTCATCACATTTCTATTTCCTTTCCTTTCCCTTCCCTTCC
>NW_022315700.1:0-4691 GCF_002776525.5 Piliocolobus tephrosceles
GATCCGTGACTCTGAACTCTTTCCTGAGTGACCTCAGGTAAGTTATTAAACCTCTATGAACTTAGCCTCTGCATCTGTAAAACTGGAATAATACCAAATACCTACCTCACTGGTATTTTGGCAAGAGTTAATGCAGTAAGGTGTATAAGGCATTGAGCATGAGCCTTGGAATGTCGTAAATGGTTGATATTATTGCTCTTGCTGTTGTTATTATCAGTTGCTGCTTTATTAAGTCCTGTGGTGGGGGAAGCACCTGTTGTTCATCACTGTCTTCTTCTTGCCTCCTGCCAGAGAAATCCAGGCACCTTCTGAGTGGGCTTTAGGCTCCTGCTGCTCTCCTCTGGCTGCTCTTCGCTCTGTCCTGCTCACAGCCCTAAGTTCTGTATTGCAGGCTATGAATAAAGGATGCTACAGTTTAGACAATAACGTGTCTTTTTTTGTAAATGGCTAATGTGAATGAGAAACTTCATAGAAAATAGTACTTTTTTGCTGCTGTTAATTAGAAGTTTCATGAAGCTATCTGTGGTCTAGATAATGACATTTATGAAAAATAGTGTGCTCAATGATTTGACCCTTGCTCCTATTTTTCAAGGGTTTAATTTATGTTTTCTTTGCTTTGTGACTGCTTTAGATACAGTGATGAAATATGAGTGTTTTTTTGAGTGCTTAGGCAGCCCGCATGGATGCTGGAATGTAGGCCTGTGTAAATAGGTGCCCCTCCTCATGTGTATATGAGAATTCCAACCTCCAGCAGCAGCAATAATAACCTAACTTGTACTTTCACCAGGCTTTCAACAGGGCCATCCAGTTGTACTTTCTACAGTGATGAAAGTATCCTTTCTCTGTGTTGTCCAAAATACAGCCACTAGCCACATGTGGCTATGAGCACGTGGAAGGTGACCAAAGGGACGGTAGGTGAAAATTGAATTCTGAATTTTGTTTACTTTTCATTAATTTAAATTTAAACAGTCACTTAGCATTAGTAGCTACTATGTCGGGCAATGTGGATTAAGAAGGTGCTTGCAGACTTGATCTTTGCTGCTTCTCTGAGAGAGGAATGGAGAAATGTATCATGTTATTGACGATGAAACTTTGGAGTGGAAAGGTGGTGTGATTGGTTTAAGATCACAGTGCAGTGATCACACCTGGATATGGGCAGGTGGTCATCCACCCCATCACCACAGGTAACCTCCTTCTTCAGAGCCTGAGAAAGTCTAATTAATACCTGAACCACTAAGAAAAAGACAAACACTTCAATAGAAAAAAATGGAGAGGATAAAAAAGTAACATTCAAAAATTCAAAAGCATTTTTACATACTGGAGTAATCAATTAGAAAATATAGGCTTTCGATATGAAGAAAAGCTGTGAAACTGTCCGGAAGGCCACAAAGGAAGATGTGAATAAACAGAGACTCATTGTGTTCCTGGTGGGAAGTCCCAATAGGTAGGTTCTACACAGAGTAATTTATAAATATAAAGCAATTCCCTTAAGAACCTTAGGGATATTTCATGGAGTTTTTCAAACTGAAGAAAAAAATGCACCTGAAGTAGAAAATGTAAGAGAATAGCACAGACATTTAAAAATACAAATCAAAAGCTTGAAGGGGCAGGGAAACACATGGCAAAGTTATAATAACTGAAACAATATGGGGATGGTGTGTAAATAGCTTGAAGGACAAATGTAACAGAGCAGAGAGTCCAGAACGAACCCATGTATGTGTGGGAACTAGGATGTGATAGCAGCAATGTCTCAGGCCAGTGGGAAAAGATGGCAGTTCTGTCCTACACTGTGATTTATAGTGAAAAATTCGAAACAAATGTCCCACAATAAAAAATCAATAAAATATCTTTTAAGACTATGTATTCACTAGATGACAAAATAAAACATTTAAAAATGATGATGTTACTAAGTGACAAAATGATGAACGTTATTTATAGAGATGTACGTTATATACTGTTAAGTGAGCACAAAAATACAGTTTACGAAACTGTGAAAAGGGCTGGCTGTGGTGGCTCACGCCTGTAATCCCAGCACATTGGGAGGCCAAGCGGGGGCAGATTACCTGAGGTCAGGAGTTCGAGGCCAGCCTGGCAACATGGCAAAACTCTACTGAAAAACAAAACAAAACAAAACAAAAAAATGTAATCCCAGCTACTCCAGAGGCTGAGGCAAGACAATCGCTTGAACCTGGGGCAGAGGTTGCAGTGAGCTGAGATCATGCCACTGCACTCCAGCCTGGGCGACAGAGTGACTCCATCTCAAAAAAACAGTAAAAAGCATCATGTGATCCATGTTTGCTAAATACATTCACATATGTGGATACTTCTACTTATGAAAGTCACAAATGTACACGTCTATCCTGATCCAACCTTTAAACTTTATTTTTATATTTTTGTTTTTAAAAGTATGGAATGCTTCACAAGTTTTTTGTTATCCATGCACTGATGCCATGCTAATCTTCTCTGTATCGTTCCAATTTCAGTGTATGTGCTGCCAAGGTGAGTACATGACTTAATTTTTTAGACCAATCTTAACTGAGGTACTACACAATCAGTAGCTTAAGCCTCTACTTGGTTGGGTTAAGCGTTAAGCCATACCTCCCAATCTTGGCTTCAGGGGTCTATGCCAGATGGCTGGGATCCCATGTGGCTTCCTGAGTTGCCTTTGAAGTTGACCACATTCCCAACCATGTGGGTTTAGGAAACAGCCCTGGGGGTATATTTTTCTCTAGATCATAACTCTTCCTTGTGATCTTTCTTTTTTCCTTGTCCATTACACCAGGTCCTTCCCTGTTTGGTCTAGCAAGCAGAGATCAGGAAAGTATCACATCTAAATAGATTCCACTAACATTCCAAGGGAAATGGAGTGGCTCTTTCTGAAAAATAAGAACATGCAAAACTCTAGAAAGGCCATGGGAACGAAAAATGTTTTCTCTAAAAGCCTTGAGTCCGCATCCTCCACTCTTTAAGTGGGGAGCCCAGAACAATCTTCCCAATCTCTTATTCACTTTTTTTTTTTTTGGTGACAGAATTTCGCTCTTGTTGCCCAGGCTGGAGTGCAATGGCACGATCTCAGCTTGCCTCAGTCTCCACCTCCTAGGTTCAAGCGATTCTCCTGTCTTAGTCTCCTGAGTAGCTGGGATTATGGGCATCCGCTACCACGCCCAGCTAATTTTTTGTACTTTTAGTAGAGATGGGTTTCACTATGTTGGCCAGGCTGGTCTCGAACTCCTGATCTCAGGTAATGTACCGGCCTTGGCCTCCCAGAGTGCTGGGATTACAGGCATGAGCCACCGTGCCTGGCCTCTTATTCACTCTTTATATCCTCCCAATAACTTTTGGACTTAATGAGGAAAGTGTGTTGTTTGAACATCATGCTTGGCATATTCAGCTTCACATTCACAGCCAGTGCTCGTCTGGGCCAGGTCTCCCATTGCTAGCTCATTTTAGCATATCCAGATCATGGCAGTTTACCAGGACACAGCACTTCTTCTCCCACCCACCCTCCTACCCATTCCTGCCTCTGTTTCAAAGGGACACATGGTGGTAGAGCCCTGATACTGCTGGATATTTCTAGAATGAATTCTTAAAACAAACTGCTTCTGAAGAGTCTCCCAGCCTGGTGGCTGAGTGAGCGAGAATTAAGTGTCAGTGAAAGAACTGAATTACCACCTACTGCTTCATCCATGTAATTAAGTTAATAATTAAAACATGACTAGCAGGGGCTTCATCCACCAGGAATCATAATATGCTTCTTTTTTAGACCCTTGTCACAAAATATGAAAACCACATCGGTAATTGTTATCAGAACTGCTTAGCAACCTCGGCTTTAATTGTCAGCCAGCTTATCAGAACATGCAGTTAATTATCATGTCTCATACCTAGAATGTTCGTCATGTGAAAGAGTCCCAGAGATGGATCTTCCCTGTGGTGAAATTGAGTCAGATGGATCACCTGCAGGGGGGTTCACCCTGGGAGAGTATTTCAGAATTTGCCTGCTTCTTCCTGGAACCAGCCTTTGTTAGAATGCATGATTCCATGATGAAAACTTGCAGATTTTCCATGAAGGAGAAGACCCCTTCCTGATCATATGTTCATTGTTACAGGACTGTCTATTAATGGTACAGTTGCTGAGCCAGCCCAGGTTTCGTATTCTCGTTAGTAACAGGTATTTGGATGCTCATAACAGTTCTAGGGGAAATTTATGAGTGATGATGTAAAATAAAACACTGGATCTGAGAACGAAGAGATGACTTCTATGGCTAGTTTTTCTGCCACTAGCTGTGGGCCTTTCTTCAAATCTTATCTCACTAAACCTCAGTTTCTTAACCTGTTAAATAGGTAGGAGTGTGATAGCCTGAGCTGGTATGCCTTGGGCTGCTGGCCCATCAGCAAGTGCAGAAAGAGACAGCCATTGGAGAGTTTTTTTGTTTTGTTTTTGTTTTTTTTTGACTGTCCTAAATTGTTTCTTAGGTGTGAGTTTTACAAACATTGTTTATATTAGCGGTAACAGTGGAGCTGGAAAGTATTGCGCCTTCTCCACATTGCACGGTGAGAACCACCAACAGTGTGGTGGAACTTACGGCCCTTTCCAAGGCTACAGCTCTTTCAGCCTGCAGCGATCAGCCCATTCATCTCCCTGTGCTTGTGGACTGCTGTGGTGATTCACAGGATGTCAGGATTTCTTCTGA
>NW_022315700.1:4701-7528 GCF_002776525.5 Piliocolobus tephrosceles
AAAACCATGTTTACTAAAGGAGTTTTCAGGCTAGTGGCTAGACATGTTAACAAAAAATATGTAATACCATAAATGAATTGTTTTACTGGACATCTTTCAGTGATTTCCCTGGCCTCGTAGGAGTGTTTGTCAAATACAACATTTCCATTCTTTCTGAAACATTTGCTTGGCGTGACTCTCTCTTCTGGTTGCCCATCCATTTCTTAGGCTGCTTCTTCTCAGTTGTAGGCTACCTATATTAGCCGGTTCTCACACTGCTGATAAAGACATACCCGAGACTGGGTTATTAATGAGGAAAAAGAGGTTTAAAGGATTCACAGTTCCACATGCTCAGAGAGGCCTCCCAATCATGGTGGAAGGCAAAAGGCAAGTCTTACATGGTGGCAAACAAGAGAGAATGAGAACCAAGTGAAAGGAGTTTCCCCTTATAAAACCATCAGCTCTCGTGAGACTTATTCACCACCATGAGAACAGTATGGGGGAAACTGCCCCCGGGATTCAATTATCTCCCACCAGCTCCCTCCTACAACACGTGGGAATTATGGGAGCTACAATTCAAGATGAGATTTGGGTAGGGACACACCCAAACCATATCACTATCCCAACAATTAAAAGTTGGAATTTCCCAGGACCTGTCCTAAGCCTCTTTCTCTTCTCATGCTCTGTGCTCTTCCTAGAACATTTCTTTCACGTCCATTGCTTTAATTACCATTGCTATGCCAGTCTCTTAAGGGCAACCCTCTTTTCAAGAGCAATACCTCCAATAGCCCATTGGATGTCTCTCCTTAGACATCTCACAGGCTGCCTGAAACTCAACATGTCCCAAAGAGAATTCTTGTTCTCTGAACTTCACCCACCCCCTCTTTCTATTCTAATGTCCTAGATGTTTTGTTAATGACATTACTGTCCACCTAGTTGGTCAAGCCAGAAACCCAACAATTACCTGGCATTCCTCTCCCTATACCTCGTAATCAAGTTTTGTTAGTCCTACCTCCATCTGTATCTCTGGAGAGTTTCCCGAGTGCCACAGCCACCATGCCTGTCTAAGTCCTCACCGTCTCATACCTGGTGGGGTAACATTCTGGTGTTTCTAGCTCCACTGTTGCTCCCCTGCAGCCCTTCTTCCACATGGCAGATGTGGTCATCTGCTTCAATTGTGGATCTGATTATGTCTACAGCAGTTGCCATTGGAGGTCTGCTGAACCAATAAGCCAGTATCTCTCCTTCGTAGAGATGTGTGCTGATTCCTGAAGTCATGTTTGCATCATGAAAGCTGGAGTTTCCTTGCCTTGCTCATAGCTCATTGAGTTAGACATGAATACACTGATCCAAGCTGGCTTAACTGAATTCTTTCTCCGTAAAGCTTGAATGGGAGTCAGTAACCACTGTTATGTGTGTCTCTCTGTATGGCCAGACCCTTTGGTTTGTTTTTTCTTTCTTTCTTCCTTTCTTTTCATTTCCTTTCCTTCCTTCCTCTTGCTTTTTTCCCTTCTCTTTTCTTTTTTTAATCCAGCTTTATTGAAGTATAATTGACAAATAAATATTGTGTATATTTAAGGTATAAAACATGAGGCTTTGATATACATGTACTATACATTGAGAAATAATTACTACTATCAAACTAATTAGCATATTCATCACCTCACACAGTCACTGTGTGTATGTGCTGAGAACATTGACTGTCTACTGATTTTGCATATTTCAAGTATACAAGAAAGTATTACTGACTATAGTCACCATGCTGTACATTAGATCTCTGGAACTTCATCCTGTGTAACTGACAGTTTGTACCCTTTGACCAATATCTCTGGAACGATTATCCCCACACCCCAGCTTCTGACCACTGCCATTTTACTCCCTGCTTCTGTGAGTGTGATTGTTTTAGATTCCACATATAAGTGAGATCATGCAGTATTGGTCTTTCTGTACCTGGCTTATTCCATTTACCATAATGCCTGATATAGTTTGGCTGTGTCCCCATCCAAATCTCAGCTTGAACTGTATCTCCCAGAATTCTCACATGTTGTGGGAGGGACTCGGGGGGAGTGATTGAATCATGGGGGTCGGTCTTTCCTGCTCTATCCTCATGATAGTGAATAAGTCTCATGAGATCTGATGGGTTTACCAGGGATTTCTGCTTTTGCTTCTTCCTCATTTTTCTCTTACCACTGCCATGTAAGAAGTGCCTTTCACCTCCTGCTATGATCCTGAGGCCTCCTCAGCCATGTGGAACTATAAGTCCAATGAAACCTCTTTTTTATTCCCAGTTTCGGGTATGTTTTTATCAGCAGTGTGAAAGTGAACTAAAACAATGTCCTACAGATAGAACCATAAATTGCAATCTAAGGGTTGCAGGGTGACTGTCATCTACTCTGTTTTTGGAGAAGCAAGGAAAATAAACTACAAACAGAGGAAGAGAAAATAGTGAAGCAGAAACACTGAGCGGCAACAGCACAGACGGAGAGAGACCAACTCTGGGCTTTCCCAAGAGTTTCCAGATCATGACTCCAGGCTCTTTTCTTGCTTAAGTTTCATCAAATTTCTATGAATCCTTATAAATCTCCATGTTTCACTTTAGCTACTTTGAGCTGATTTCTATTCCTTGCAGCCAAACAATTTTCACTCCCACACTGGCATTATCATGTTAAAAAAAAAAAAAAGTCAAAGTTCCCTTGACCTTAGGATGCAGCCCCAAATTTCGAAGCTGAACCTAAAGCCCTGGTCAACTTGGCTTCTCACTGCTTTGTGCTCTGCACTCCAGTCACCCTGGAAGACTTCTGGTTCCTGGACATGCTGCCCTCTCTTTTGTCCCTGCCCCTGTCATCCT
>NW_022315703.1:0-19208 GCF_002776525.5 Piliocolobus tephrosceles
CTGCATTACTGGCTGGCTGTCCAACCACTATTTTAAGTGCTTCAAAGCTCTTCGCCATCCAGGTATGCAGGTATGTGGGTGTGAGTGTGTGCATGTGCGTGGGTGTGCACCTGCACGTGTATGTATGTATATGTGTGTTCATGTATGTTTGCTTGTCCTGGGGGAAAGGGGGTGAGCCGCACAGGAAGCAAAATCCAACAGGAGGAGGAAATTGAAACAAAGGCCAGTTCCCTCTCAAAACTCATAATGTGGATTCTGTGTCATGTCAGGACTGCTGCAAGAGAACCAAGGCCCCTTCCATCCGGCCCCACGTCTGAAACCTCCTCAGTGTCTCTGATCCAGCCATCGATGGCTGCAGGCACAGCAGCAGGCCTTGGAACCCACACTGTGCACTCAGACAGCCAACCTCCAGAGTACGTACCATCGTGCTCTGTGGAGCACCCACTACCGTGCTCCCAAATAACCAGTGTATTGTTGAACGCATCACATCCTTGGGAATTGCTTTTGGGTGGACAGATCCTTCATTCCCTTAAGGCCACCCTCACCTTGCAGAATAAGCCTCTCTTTTGCACGCGACTGCCCTGAAAGTATTTGCATGTAGCCTGAGTCTTAGCTCTCCACATGTTGGGGTAAGCACCTGTAGCTCTCTCAAGTGTGTCTGAAGAAGGACATGGCTGGTTTCTCATCCTTATAGGACAGTGTTCTGGAGCCCTGGTGTGTCCCTGTCCCTCTAGGGGTGCAGAGGCCTGGAGACCAGAGACAGCGAATCCCCCGGGGGTCCTGGTCCCGAGTACCCGCCCATGCTGCTCTGCTCTGCAGGTGGGTCCCCTCTCTGGCTTGACAGCCTCTCCTGCCTTGTCACTCCTGTTTCCCAGGCCATTTCACCTCATCCCTGGAAGAGGCTGGTCCCCAAACCCTGACAAATTGGATGGTCCTAGGGTGGGAGTTACACCTGGTAGCTCCTAAAGGGAAAAGTGACTTCTCCCTGGTGGGCTCCTTCGGGTGACTGAGAAGGTGTTGGTTAACTTCTTCCTTCCACGGAGGGGAGCCTGTGAGGGGAGCCCAGGAAAGCCAAGAGAAGCCCTGGTCTCAGGGTCCAATCAGCAAGGGTGCACTGGGAGGGAGCATGCTGGGAGGGGTGTTGAGAGGGGTGTGCTGGGAGGAGTGAGCTGGAAAGGTACACCGGGAAGGGGCTGGGAAGTGTGCTGGGATGGGGCTGGGAGGAGACTGTGGGGTGCACTGGAAGAGATGAACTGAGGGAGTGTGTGCTAGGAGGGGTGTACTGGAAGGAGCGTGTTAGGAAGGGCACGATGGGAGGGGGCTGGTGGCGTGTGTTGGGAAGGGTGAGTTGGGAAGGGTCTGGGAGGGGTGTGCTTGAAGGGGTGAGTTGGGAGGCAGTGTGCTGGGAGGGGTTCACGAGGAGGCGTCTGGGAGGTGGTGCACTGGGAGGGGTGCACTGAGAGCTGGGAGGTGGTGCACTGGGAAGGGTGCGTTGGGAGGAGTGTGCTGGGAGGGGGCTGGGAGAGGGCAGGGCCTGTGTCTGTTATCACAGTTAGGCTGCTAGCAGAGAGCTTGGAGAGCTTAAGAAGCTGCTGCTTTTCTGTCTCAGACCAGAGAAATGCTCCTGTAGTGGCCCTGGGCCCATTGTTCTGCTCCCGCAGGTGGCTCCAGGCCTGGCTTCTTGTGCCTCTGCTGTCTCTGATTCCAGAAAAGACAGATGGCTGCACAGACCGCTGCTGCTTCCTGCCACCTTTCCTCTCCTCTCTCGCCTTCCTCCCGGGGTCTCTGTGCACTCAGGGACACGCTGGGTGCGATGAAGGACCCTCATTCATCGCCAGGATCTATGAGCTGGGTATTGTGTTGCCTCATTTTGCAGAAGAGCTGACTCAACTAATGGAGGGAGTGTGCCAGTGCGCTGTTCTGAGAGCCACAGGGTTTCCCATGCTGTGGACTCCACAAAGCAGGCCTGGGTAGTCTTAGGTCTCGGTCCCTTGCTTCCTTTGGAGTGAGACTTCCCAGCACCCATGATGGCAGTGGCGGGTTGTCCAAAGCGGCAGCTGCCATGGCCTGGCTGCAGTGGGGCGCGGGCGCAGACTGTGGGTCCGCCGGTGCGGGCCTGGCCGGGTCCAGCTACCCAACGGCGGCGAGGAAACTGCACGGTCCGCTGCGGAGGGGACCCGGAGCGGAGCTGTCGCGCTTGTCGCGCTTGTGCTCGGAGCGCAGGGGCCAGGCTCCGAACACGAAAGCGGAGCTGTGGCCTAGCTTCAGTGGCCCGGGGTGGGGAGCCCGAGTGGTCCGCTTCCCGGACCCGGCCACCTACGCGGCAGTTGCGCCCTCCCTGCCGTGGGAGCCAGGTTCCTGTGTCCAGGTGGGAGACTTCAGCGCGGGGCCACCTGAGGCTGCGTCCCCAGGATCCACTCCGCATTGGAGTGACCACCGAGCCTGGTGCTTCCCGCAGCAGCCAGGTGCGGGGCCGCAATCCGTTCCAGGTGGCGCTCCCTGGCAGGGTTGCCAGCCAAGCGAGGGGGAACACCCGGCTGCAGCCGGGAACTTGTGGCGATGTCGCCCCCGCTCCGGACTCCGGCCTGGGCCCAGCAAGGGCTTCGAGTTCTGCCCCAGGCTGCAAGGCGGCAGAGAGGGCAGCGGGGGCAGCTGTGGGAGCAATGGCAGCAGTGAGTTCTCTGTTCCCCACGTCCCCAAGGCAGCCGATTATACCACCTCTGCCCTCGCACTGCCTGCAAGATCCTCTCCCAGGCCCTGAGCCTCCGCGGCAGCCTCGGCCTCACTCCCTGCCCTGCCCCTGGAGCTCTGGAGCACCTGGCCAAGGCGCAGTCGGCATTCACTACCTGCCCTGGGAGCCGCAGGTTCGTGTTGGAGTGGCCAGGGCCATCGTGCCACTTGCACCTCGCTTGCGGCCACTGCGGGAAGACACAGAGAAGGTGCACTGTCGGCGGCAGAGGCTGTGCACTCTGAGCAGAGCCTAGGGCAGGTGGGAGCTCCGCCTCTGCCAGTTGTCAGGGCTGGAGTTACCCAGGCACAGTTGCAGCCACCCAGGTCTCAGTTGTGAGCCCAGACCTACTGGTGCTTTCTAGGGGAGAGGGTCACCCCCCATCACTGCAGGCTCAGGGATGTCTGTTCCCACTGCCTGGCCTCTTCCTACTCCTGGGCTGGCTTAGATCTCAGAGAGGAGTTGGGGCCAAGCCCAGGCCCTGTTGCAGCCCTAGGCTCAGGGCAACGTTGACACGCTGGCCTCCTGCTATCTCGGCCCCTCCAGTATTTTAGCCCTGACACCTCCAAGGTCATCTGGGAGCCTCTTGGGGCAGGGCCTGAGGCTGGGTGTGGTCTCCGAGGCACAGGAGGCCAAGACAGATGAGAAGTGGGTAGACAAATGCATGGATGAATGCAGAGCACCTGACCCAGGCTACATTGTTCACTTCCATTCACACTCAATCAGTGAATGCAGGAGACAGCGAGAGAGAGAAGGAGATGGTCCGGCCCACGGTGTCTCTGCGTGGAGGTCACTATGTCCTCAGGGCTGCATCTCTCTCCAGATTTGGAATTCCACTCCCTGCCTGACTGCTGCTTGAAAGCCTGGTTCTGAGACTGTTTGGTGCTGAGCCTCAGGAATTCTAGAACCTGCAAAGCATACTGCCCTCCTGCCCACTCTTTCCCCCTCAGCGCCCTGCCAGCTCTCTCAGCCTTTAAATCACCCTCATCAGAAATGCAGAGTTGTGAAGCAAAGTGATAGAAAAATTCTCTTGAGTTTGACAAATGTTTTGCACATCATTTGAGGTTTTCTGAACTTGTAATTTGTGAGTGCTCTGCTGGGCTTGTCCTCTACCTTTAGTGGGCATGGCTGGCCACCAGCCCCGTCCAGGGTGTGTTTGCAGACATGAACACCAAGTCATCTGTGTCAGTTCACCTGATGGATTCTGCGCATGCAGAAAGGAGCAGAGCCCTGGGAGGTTTCCTCCTTGGTTCTGCGTCCTGCTGCTGCCACGCAACTCCCAAGAAGCTCACGGTGTGGTGCCCACCTCTTACAGCCAGGAGTTAGTGTGAGCCATAGGGAGAGTCACCCTAACCCCCTTTCTTTAAGGAGCCATGAGGTGATTCAGGGCAAGGAGCCCCAGCTGTGAAGCCCTGTCCATGGGCACATGCACGCGCGCGTGCGCGCACACACACACGTTATAATTTACAGCATCTATGAATAGCTAAAACAGAAATTCCATTCTTGTGATGGAAGGAGGTGGGGGAGAGGCATTCTGGAAACACCTTGGCCTGGTGCAGACATAAAGCCTGGGTGAGCTCATAAATCCCTCATCCTGATGGTCATTATGCAGCTGGGTGGTGATGTGACCCAGTGCAAACTAGAAGTGTGGCAGATGGGATAGGGCCACTGCCAGGCATACAGCAGTCTTGGAGCCCACCTGCTTAGGCTGTGCTGTGCTCCCTGCTACAGGAGCCAGTCCCTGCCCCTCCCTGCAATGTACAAACAGCATGCCCCAGTTGTGTCCCCAAACTCTGCCCCGTCACCCCTCTCCCTGCAGCCTGGGGGTGTTGAGGGTTGTGCTGCCTCCCTGGCACATGGCTGACCCCTCATGGCATGTCTGTGGTTTGGCTTGTCACCCGTGGGCTGCAGCTCTATCAGAAATAAACGGGTGCATTGGTGACTTAACCTCACACTCTGCATCTACAGTGAAATGAGGGAATGAAATACAGGCTCATGCAAACACAAAAACCCCTTGAGGCGATTGACAGTGAGTGGGAAGAACAGGGTCTGTAGAAACCTTAGTGCCAACAGCCCATGAGGTGGACAAAGTGGGCAGTGCTCCGTCCTGGGAGGAGTACAGGCAGGTCTTGGCAGCCATCCCTCCCTCCAGGTGCTTCAGAGACCGGACTCTGAGTCACACATGGCCTTCCAGCCCTGGACTTGTATAATTCCCATCTGAACAATGTAGGGGTTGTCTGGAGTCCTGCCACAGTTTCCTCTTTGGAACCAGAAAGCCTCTTCTCTGCTTTCCAGCTGCTTGGACCCCCATGACTGCACGCAGACATGGTGAGCTCCGAGGATCTCAGAGCCCTTGGCACCTGTTGAAGACATCCTGAAGAATCCCTGCGCCCAGCCTCGCCTAAACCCTGAAGCTGGTCAGCTGTGTGTCTGTGGCAGCCACTTCAGGCCATTGGTGGGGGTGCCTGCTGCTTCCTCGCCTGGCCGCAGCTGCTCATCCACTCCAGAATCTCCCTATCACAGGAAGGGCAGAAGCGGGATCCTTTCCTGGGTCTTCTGGATAAGCAAGAAGTACAGGCACCTCTGGCTCTTTGAGAAACCTTCAGTGGGTGCCTCAGGACCGCTGAGGAGACAAACAAGCGTTCACGGTGAGTAGGAGAGGGGCACCGAGCAAACAGGCTCCATGGTGCAGCTCTCCCTTAAAGAATGCCCCTGCCTCCCACTGCAGGGCTCAACCTGTCTTGTCTAGAAGGTCTCAAATGTGCACGAGTCCTCCAGGAGAAAGCCCAAAGTCACACAGAAGGACTTTGACTGAGCCTCGGGGTTCCTCCTCAGAGACCCAGGCCAGCTACTAGGTGGCTGCTGAGTGAGGCCTGTGTGTGGGGAGTGCCTGGGCCTTCCTCTGGGGCACGTGGGTGGGTTCAGGGAGCCTTCGTCTCTGCCACGCGTGCTGGGAGCAGCTTGTGGTGTAACATGTTTTACTCACAAAAAGTTGTTTATAAACTGGATTTCAGTAATGGGGATCCTAGTTCACTGCTGTGTCATTTTTAAAGGTATCCTGTATTATGGTCAAGTGGAATGCTTTTCACGAAGGGGGCGTCCTGTGTGCCATTGCTTGGTTCTGCTGGTTTTGGCTTGGGGACCTCAGAGCGGGCAGCAAAGGGTCTTGGGTTGATGAGGATGTGCAGGTCTCACTGGGGCAAGTCAAGGCAGCAGCACCATTGAGAAGCTGGCCCTAGTCCCTGGCAGTAAGTGGCTGGGGCTCCAGGATCCGGCCTGGCACTCCTGGTCTGTGGAGGAGGTGCCGGGCCAGATGTGATAATGAGAGCACAGCCTGAAGAGAACATTGTCCTTTGTGGCTCTTAGGAGGAGACCCAGGGCATACATCAGTGACAAGAAGATGACCTGGGAAGATCTGGGCCCTGGAGCCCCAGAGGGCCTCAGCCTGTCCCGAGGATCACATGACAACCATAGTCAGTGTCCTCTGTCCTCTGGCGCTCACTCTTTCAGCTGTTGTCCCTCCCAGAGTCTCTGGGTGTCCATGTCACACCCTTTTCTGGGGTCTTTTTCCAGCACCAGCTCCAGGAGCAGGTTCACACTGTGTGCCCAGAGTGGGGCTTGCGTGGCTGAGTGGAGAAGAACAGATTTATAAGAAGAGCCCTCTGCCCAGGGTGTGGGGGTGAGTAATGAAATGTGGGCATTTGGGCTTCACTAGGGGCCTCAGGGAGCAAGCCTGGAGAGGTTTCCCACAGCCTGGACTCCTCCTTTCAATCTGCTTCCCTCCCTCTCCTCACTAGGGCTCAGGCAAGGTGGGGGCTCAGGGCTGCTCGAAGGGCCTGCATAGACCCAGGGCCTCCAGTTCATTCATTGTTCCCAAACTCTGTAAGGCTGTCTTTGAAACTGCCCTGGGCACATGGAAATAGATTCTCCTACAAGTAAGAGATTAGGGGCAATTCGCCCCTTGAAAGGTGTTAGTTGCCTCTCAGTGTCTGAGTGAGGAGGGAGAATTAGGAATCAGGAGCCCACCCAGGGCTCCCTTCTCCTCACTCTCAAAATTGTACGTGGTGTGTACATTGCCCTAGAGTTTATGCCTGAGATTGGTGAATAGTTTTAATTAGTTTATTTTTTTCTCTTTGCAATCTATGTGAGTGCGGGACTGACAGGAAGATGGAGGCCTAGAGGGAGAGGCTGGGCCCGAGGGCAGGTCCTGGCAGTCTGGGTTCAGGCTCTGGTCAGCCAGGGAGAAGAAAGAGGGGGCAGTTCGTGGTGCCTTGGAAGGAGGCGCTGCCCTGTCCCTGTAAGTTGCCTGCTCTGCTGCCCCCAGGGGAGGCTCTTCAAGGAGACCAAGCTCCAGGAATGCCCTGTAAACCACACAGTGAGCTGGGCAGGGGAGTCCAGCGGGAGGAGGACTGTGTGGAGACCTGTGGCTCAGGTGCTTAGTGGCATGGATACTGCCCAGCCCCATCCTTTTTGGGGAGGACAAAGTTGGCACTAGAGGAGATAGGATGCATAGGTGCATCTGGGCCTCAGGCAGCAGGGGCACCATGGCCTGTGCTGTGGATCCCAGCTGGGAGCCACCCATAACCCTGGGCTGGAGCCCTCTGTCCCTGCTCACTGCGACCAGCAGCTTTGCCTCACAGGTTCTTGGAAAGCCACAGAACAGCCCCACCCAGGTCCAACCCCTCCCAGGGTCAGCTTTTCAGGTAGGGGTTAGAGTCAGGGCTTGGGTAGCCCAGGGTGGGAGGCTGGTTTGCATGAAGCTTTCCCCCTCACCTGTGGCTGATAGAGGGAGTAGGAGGGACTTGGGCAGCCCAGGCCCAGCTGAGGGTCCTCAGGATGCAGAGCTGTGTGAGGGTCCCTACCATGGCCTGGGCTCCTCCCCCTCTCTCCCTTCTCATTCACTGCACAGGCATCAGGGCTGTGGATGAAAGGAATGAGGGCCCTAAGTGTTCCCTTTTCCACTGACCCACCTCTTTTCATCTTGTGTCTGTCCAGATATCAGGGTTCTGGGCCCTGTCTGTTCTGATTTAGCTGTGTGCAGCGTTCAAGTCTGTGGGCCAGATGAGTACCAGCTCCTGTACTGGAAGCAGCAGCAAGGCTGGGTGTGGGTCTGTGTCCTGGTACCAGCAGTTCCTGGCAGTTCTCCCAAACTCCTCATCTATGACAGCAGTCATCAGTCTGCACAGGTCCCAGTCTGGTTCTTGGGCGCCAGGTTGGGGATTACAGCCTCCCTGAGCATCTCTGGGCTCCAGGAGGAGGACAAGGCTGGTTCTTATGCTCCAATGGGGACACAAGCATCCATCCTCATGCAGTCCTGCTGCCTGCTCAGTGAAAAGGCATCCCTGTCCAGCCCCGCGCCTTGGCCAAGTCCGCTGATTAACACTGCATGGTCACATTTTAGAGTTTCAGATCCACACAAGTGAACATGGTCTAGAAAATGCAACCCTCTTCTCTCAGTTCTACCCACACACTCTACTCTTAGCAGCAGTACACTGTCATATGGCCTCATATTGAGAAAAATGCGTCAATACCAGGGTCAGGCTGACCTGGGAGCCAGTCTGTGATGGGTCAAGACAGGACTAGGGACAAAGAGTCCACTGTGTCTGACCCAGGACAGTCGGCTACCAGAGGCCTGTCCATCCATAGCATTCACTGAGAACCTACTGTTTGCCAGGCTCAGGGTGAGGGGCTTAGGACACAGGGAGGGCAAGAGCAGAAGGGTTCCTGTCCTCGTGGAGCTGATAGCAGATAGTAGACGAGAAAAGACAATCAAGTAAAAATATCGATACAGTAAGATGCCTTCACAGCGAGGAGAGGAGAGCTTGGGTGGGGAAGGGTAGAGAAGTCATTAGAGGATTGGACAAGAAGGACACAGGATCTGAGTAAAGTCTGTGAAGAAAAGTCCAGATGCCTCCGAGAAGGTGGACAAGGAGTTGGGAAGCACGAAGGCAGTAGGACCAGCTGAGGTCACTGGGAGAGAATGGTCAGATTTAGCGTGTGCTTCTGGGGAAGAGGCACTGAAGCCTGGGGGAAGGGAGAGGCTCAAGGTTGGCTTTAGATCTGAATGGGGCAGAGTGAACCTCCTGGTGGGGGTGGCTTCAAGGGCAAGGGGGCGGGGGAGGCCTTGGGTTTATCACCACAATGGAAGCTTAGAGGACAGCTCCCCAGCCTTGTTGAAAGGTGTCACAGGACCTTTTCCTCCCCAGATGGCAAGGGAGGAGTCTCCTCTGACATTTATGAGATATCCCTTCTCCATCTGGTCTTACCCTGGGCTGAATCCCTATTTGGAAATGAAATGACTGCCAAGTCCCAGGCATTACATCTTCACAACAAAACCTTCCAGAATGAGCAAGATCTGCCCTCCCTGACCCACTGGTCAGAAATCCCAGCCTTCACAACAACTGAACTAGATCTTTCATGCAATTTTTCCTGACACCCTCATGGTGACCAGGAGGGACTGACTGATTGGTTTGGGCCATGCAATGCCTATACCTGATATTGCTGCTGGGGACACTTACCTGCTAAGCTCATGGCTTGGAGTTCCGGGGTCCAGATAAAAGTGGAGAAATCTCAGAAATCATGACTAAAAAACTTATTTATGTAATCAAACACCACTTGTTCCCCAAAAACCTATTGAAATAAAAAAATGGGTAGTATTCCGTGGTGTATATATATATACACCCACACACACATATTTGCTGTATCCACTTGTTGATTTATGGGCATTTGGGCTGGTTCCATGTTTTTGCAATTGCAAATTGTGCTGCTTTAAACTTATGTGCGGGTATCTTTTTTGTATAATGACTTCTTTTTCTCTGGGTACATACCTAGTCGTGAGATTGCTGGATCAAATGGTACATCTATTTTTAGTTCCTTAAGGAATCTCCACACTGTTTTCCATAGTGGTTGTACTAGTTTACATTCCCACCAACAGTGTAAAAGTGTTTTTGTTTTTTTTTCACCACATCTGTTGCCATTCTTGCAGTAAGTGGTATTGTATTGTGGTTTTGATTGGCATTTTGCTGATCATTAATCATGCTGAGCATTTTTCTTTATGTCTGTTGGCCATTCATGTATCTTCTTTTGAGAATTGTTTATTCATTTCCTTAGCCCACTTTTTGATGGGATTGTTTATTTTTGTCTTGATAATTTGTTTGAGCTCTTTGTGGATTCTAGACATTAGTCATTTTGTGGATGTATAGATTGCAAATATTTTCTTCCACTGTGTGGGTTGTCTGTTAACTCTGCTGATTATTTCTTTTGCTGTGCAGAAGTTTTTTAGTTTAATTAAGTCCCATCTAGTTATTTTTGTTCTTGTTGCATTTGCTTTTGGGGGTTCTTGGTCATGAAGTCATTGCCTAGACCATGTCTAGAAGGGTTTTTCTACGTTATCTTCTAGAATTTTTGTGGTTTCAGGCCTTAGATTTAATCCTTGATCCATTTTGAGTTGATTTTTGCATAAGGTGAGAGATGAGGATCCAGCTTCATTCCTCTACATTTGGCTTGCCCGTGACCTCAGAACCATTTGTTGAACAGTATCCTAGAGTATAGTTTGAAGTTCGGTAATCTGATGTCTCCAGATTTTTTTTTTTCTTAGTCTTGTGTTTGGTAGTATGATTGTTTTCCCAATATTGATTCTACCCATTCATGAGGATGGGATGTGTTTTTATTTGTTTGTGTCATCTGTGATTTCTTTCAGCAGTGTTTTGTAGTTTTCCTTGTAGAGGTCTTTCACTTCCTTGGTTAAGTGTATTCCTAAGTATTTTTCTTTTTGCTGCTATTTGTAAAAGAGGTTGAGTTCTTGATTTGATTCTTGGCTTGGTTGCTGTTGTTGTACAGCAGAGCTTCTGATTTGTGTAGCTTCATTTTGTATTCTGAAACATTGCTGAATTCATTTACCAGTTCTAAGAGCTTTTTGGATGAGTCTTTAAGGTTTCCTAGGTTATGATCATATTATCAGCAAACAATGACAGTTTGACTTCCTCTTTACCAATTTAGATGCCCTTAATTTCTTTCTCTTGTCTGATTGCTCTGGCTAACACTTCTTGTACTATGTTGAACAGAAGTGGTGAAAGTGGGCATTCTTGTCTTCTTCCACTTCTCAGGGGAAATGCTTTCAACTGTTTTCTATTCAGTATAATATTGGCCATGGGTTTGTAATAGAGGACTTTTTATTACCATAAGGTATGTCTCTTCTATGCTAGTTTGCAGAGGGTTTTAATCATGAAGTAATGCTGGATTTTGTCAAGTGCTTTTTCTGCATCTATTGAAATAATCATGTGATTTTTTTAAAACGTCCTGTTTATGTGGTATATCACATTTTTTGACTTGTGTATGTTAAACCATCCCTGCATCCCTGGTAAGAAACCCACTTCATCCATGGTGGACTATGATTTGATAGCTGTTGGATTTGGTTAGATAGTATTTTGTTTAGGATTTTTGCATCTATATTCATCAGGGGTATAGATCTGTAGTTTTCCTGTTTTATTAGGTCCTACCCTCATTTTGGTTTTAGGGTGACACTGGCTTCATAGAATAATTTAGGAAGGATTCCCTCTTTCTCCTGTGGATTATTGTAATAGTCATGGTTCTCCAGAGGGACAGAACTAATGGAATATATATATGAGTTTATTAAGTATTACCTCACATGATCACGAGTCCCACAATAGGCTGTCTGCAGGCTGAGGAACAAGGAGAGCCAGTCCAAGTTCCAAAACCAAAGAACCTGGAGTCCGACGTTCAAGGGCAGGAAGCATCCAGCACAAGAGAAAGATGTAGGCTGGGAGACTAAGCCAGTCTCTCTTTTCACATTTTTCTGTCTACTTGTATTCTAGCCATGCGGGCAACTGATTCGATTGTACACACCCAGATTAAGGGCGGGTCTGCCTTTCCCAGCCCATTGAGTCAAATGTTAATCTCTTTTGGCAACAGCCTCACAGACACACCCAGGATCAATACTTTGTATCCTTCAATCCAGTCAAGTTGACACTCTATATTAACCATCATGATTAGTGTCATAGACTTGGTACCAATTCTTTCAATGTCTGATAGAATTCAAATGTGAGTCTGTCTGGTCCTGGACTTTTTTTGATTGGCTTTTTAAATTATCATTTCAATCTTGCTGCTTTTTATTGGTCTGCTCAGAGTTTCTATATCCTCCTGGTTTGATCTAGGAGGGTTGTATATATTTAGAAATCCGTCCATCTCTTCTAGGTTTTATAGTTTGTTTGCATAGAGGTGTTCATAGTAACCTTATATAATCTTTTGTATTTCTGTTGTATCAGTGGTAAAATCTGTTTCATTTCTATTTGAGTTTTTGTGGATCTTCGTTCTTCTTTTCTTGGTTAATCTCATTAATGGTCTATTAATTTTATCTATCTCTTCAAAGAATCTATTTTTGTTTTATTTATTTTTTGTATTGTTTTTGTTTCAATTTTAGTTTGTTCTGCTGTGATATTGTTATTTCTTTTTTTCTGTTGGGTTTGGGTTTGCATTGTTCTTGATTCTCCAGTTCCATGAGGTGTGACCTTAAATTGTCTATTTGTGCTCTTTCAGACATGTTCATGTATGTTATTTCATGCTAAACTTTTCTGTAAGCACTTCCTTTGCTGTATCCTGGAGGTTTTGATAGGTTGTATCAAGATTTAGTACAATTACAACCTTACTATTGACCAAAAACTTTTTAATTCTTAAGAGTGTGACCTCATTGAATCCTGACAACAGCTTAATGATTGCTGTTCATGCAGTAGGCCCTGGTTAGAGAAGGAGTGCTTGTGGCCTGGAGGTAGGATTCTGCAATTTATTGAATAAAAACACTGGAGGTCAAATTTGAATTCAGTAAAACAATGACAAAGAATTAGTATGTGTGTCTCCCACACGATATTTTTCATTTGAAATACAAACTTACCTGGGTGCCCTGTAGTTTATCTGCCAACTTCTCACACGGTTCAAATCCTGGAAGAGACAGAACTGGGGCTGGCCTTCTCTTCCTGATGCCAGGTCTGTGAGCTGAACCTCAAAGACAGAATTTCTCTTAACACAGCTACCCTCACGTAAGCACCAGTTAGCAGTAAATACACAGTGTGTGATTCCCGATCAATAATGCCTACTCACTTCCCTCATTCTTCTTTCTGTTATTCTTCAAGTGTGCAGACTCTGGACCTCCCCAGGGGTTGCTACAGCCACAGTTCTGGATGAGGGACCTCATAAGTCTTTCAAAACCAGATGCAAGGGTGCTCCTTGGTCCCCACACAGCGGGGCTTAAGCCAGGGGTAAATAAATAACATGTAAGAGACAGAAGGGCTCAGCCTGGCTCTCCTTCTGTCCAGTGAGAGACCAAACTCTAGGATCCTTTTGATGCTGAAGGTGGATGGGCTGAGAGCAGGGGGAGACCCACCTTGAGAACCCAGAGCTTCCAGGACTGGACTTGGTAGTCTGAAAAGAGGCCACAATCTTGAATGGGGAAGAAGCAGACATCTCTGGGCACAGGCCTGCATTTATGGTGGCTTCCGCTTCACCAAACTGGGCTCCCTGCTCTGATGTCTATCAGAGAATCCCCTTCAATGAGACCAAGATCCAAGGACTTTACTAAAAATAGCAGCATGGACCAGACAGATATGTCATGGCACAGGAATTCTGTGCAGAGTAATAAGTACAAATGCAGCTTAACAAGGGCCCTCACAGTCCTTTGGAGCAGAAGAAAATAGACAAAGGTAGAGAGAAACTGAAGGGGTCAGTTGGTCTGCTACTGGGGCAGCACTGTGTGCTGTAGGCTTGTCCTTGAGGGGTCTACAGATAAGAACAACTGGGAAACCATCCTGCTGTCACCCTGTATCATCTGCTCACTGCTCACTGGGCTCAACTGCTGTGTCCTCACAGGGAACCAGATTCAGCCAACCTGGCCTTCTCCACCCCACCTGGGAAATGTATTCCAGTGACTGTTTGGACTGAGGTTCTATGAAGGGCCTGGCAGACAAGAAGAGGGGCTGATTTGAATGAAGAAACCATTGTACACCCTTTCCTTTCATCTAAAACCCATTAATGGAAACTCTGGAGCATCCATAGAAGTCTAACTGGGCTCCTAAATTTGGGAGTTATGAAGGTTTCATTCCTGATCAATCTACAGGGAGAGGAGCCGTTGGCAGCAGGTGGTCAGAGTGAGGGAGAAACTGGCTTCCTTGAGAGACTTATCAACACAGGCACCAACTCTGGGGAAAATGGGGTCACTTGCTATAACAGTCACCCCAAACTACTCAAAGGAGCCCAAGCCTAGTCCCCTTGAGCTTCTGATTCTGGTCCATGCTTCTGTTTTCCCTGAACTCCTTGCCCATGTCTGAGTCCAGGGTAGCAGGGATAGCTCCCTCCCAGTCAACATCTATAGAGAAGTCTACATCTACAGCTACTATGGCTTGCAGCAGGGTCCACAGGTACACCCATGAGGGCCTCTTTTGCTCCCCAGTCCCCTCACATAGGTGACCACTACTGTGGGTCTGGCGGACTGGCCACCTGGCCCCTGGAGAACACAAGGTATTTATTCCTCTCTAACAACAGGCATATAGTTTAGGGGGTATGAGTGGGTGTGGAGCAGAGTTGTTCTTCCAGATGCAAAGCAGTAAGACTGTGGCTACAGAAAATCATTTCACAAAACTCCACACCCTTTCATGGTAAAAACACTCAACAAACTATGAACAGAAGGAAACTACGTCAACATAGTAAAGGCCATCTATGAAAATCCCACAACTAACATCATATGCAATCTGAAAGACCAAGGATATGCTTTTGCAATATCTATCAGCAACAAAGCAACAATGCACATTTTCACCACTTCTATTCAAGACAGTATTGGATGACCTAGCCAGAGCAATTAGGCAAGAGAAATAAATAAACAGAATAAAAATTAGAAATAAAAAGTAAAATTATCTCTGTTTTCATTTGACTTAATGTCTATGTAGAATACCCTTAAAAGTCACACACACACACACACACACACACACACACACACACTTTGTCAGAATGATTAAATGTATTCGGTAATGTTTTAGAATAAAAAAAATTACCATGTAAAAACATATCATGGCTGGGCATGGTGACTCATGCCTATAGTCCCAGAATTTTGAGAGGCTGAGATGGGAGGATAGATTGAGGTCAAGAGTTCAAGAACATCTTGGGCAACAAAGCAAAACCCTGTTTCTACAGAGAGAGAGAGAGAGAAAGTAAGGAAAGGAGAAAGGAGAAAGAGACAGATAGAGAGGGGGGAAAGAGAAAGAAAGAAAAGAAAAGACAGAAAAAGAGAAAGAAAGAAAGAAAAGGAAAGAAAAAAAGAAAAAAAATTAAATCTCTTACATTTCAATACTTACGCAAACAGGAAACAACCCAAAACAAAATTAGGACCCACACCCATTAGGATGGCTTTACCAAAATAATAGAAAATAACAAGTTCTAGCAAAGATGTATAGAAATTGTAACTGTTATGCATTGCTGGAGGGACCATAAAATGATGCATCCACTGTGGCGGCCTGGATGACAGTTCCTCAGAAAACTAAAGACAGAATTACCATTTTATCAGAATTTTCACCTCTGGGCATGTGCCTCAAAGAATTGAAAGCAGGATCTCAAAGAAAATTGCACACCCTTGTTCATAGCAGCATCATTCACAATAGCTAAAAGGTGGAGGCAGCCCAAGTGTCATCTATTGGATACACAAGATATAGTATATACACACAGGGGAATATTATTCAGCCTTAAACAGAAAGCTCTGACCCATGCGATGGCATGGATGAACCCTAAAGACATGATGCCGGCAGAAATAAGCTGGTTTCAGAAGGACAGAAGTTGTTTGCTTGGCCTTATATGGGGTATCTAGTGTAGTGAAATCCATAGAGACAAGAAGTGGAATGATGTTTTCCAGGTATGAAGTTTTGGTTTGGGAAGATGAAAAATTCCTGGAGATGAATGATGGTACTGTGGTTGTACAACAATATTACTTAATGACACTGAAGCATATGCTTGAAAGTGGTTAAAATAATGTATTTTGTGTTTGAATAATTTACCACAGTCAAAAGGAAAAGATTAATATTTGAAGCAGTTTCTCTACTTCCAAGAGCAATAAAAGTATAGAGGACTAGGAGAGTGTGTCTGAGTATCCAGGACACCCTTCCTTCTGTGCAAGCCCCACAGCACCCTAACAGACAAATAGAGTTGAAGGTGCCTCATTGCAGGTGACACAAAATAACATGAGAAAGTCTGGAAGTGGCCATGATGGTAGCGGTGGGTGCCTGACCCAGTCCAGGAGCAGCTGCTAGTGCAACAAGGACCAAAGAAGGGGAGATGAAGCTGCCAGCAGTGGTAGCAGCCTCTCAAGCTGGAGAGGGGCATCTGCTATCCTATGAAAACGGTTCATAGTTGATATATCTGGCAAAGATATGTCATCCTGTCTACCTTTCATGACCAACTACAGTTTTCGTTGCAATGTACGTCATGATAGTGGCATATTTCATCCAGAAGCAAGCAAACATGAAGGAAATGTCCCTTAGTGCTTTGGTCAACCTGGCATGGCAGTCCCCAACACAAGATGAATATTATACCATTTCTTGATAAATACTGGGAGTGCATGATGACCATTCAGACACCTGGGAAAATGACTAGGCTTAATAACATTGTTAATGAGGAAAGAAGGAGATTTATTCTTGGTAAAGGAGCACCTGGATCCAGGACGTAAAGACCTGAAAGAAGATTGCCCAAGATGTGGACTTTTGGATCAGGACCTTGGTAACACTGATCCTATTTATGAACAACCAAAAGCAAAGCAGTGCCTTGTCTGTGAGTAGGAATCTGAATGGGGGAACTGAACAGGAAGCAACAGAAAAGAGGAAGAGGAGCTCACTGCAAACAACAGGATGAGATCTCAAAGACTACTAAAAAGGCCCAGAGTGACCCTTTGTTTTCTGCTCAGAGCCTTGTCCCTTACACCTTTTAAAACACCCACTTAACAAAGATGGCTACTGATATATTCTAACTGAGCCTGATCCACACACCCTTGGTTCTCAGAAGGTTGAAGACTGCTAGGCAGGAGAACTTATTCCTGAAGACCTCCACAGTGACTGCTTCTATGAACAGGTTTTATTAGCCTAACATGATTGAGCTCCCCAGGTAAAGATGTCCAATGACCAGCTGGCTGTCTGCAGTTGGGAAGAACGGCTACTCTATGATGCAGGCCTCTCATGGAGTATGGGAGTATGGAAAGGGATGTGGTAATTGAAATCACCAAGGATGAGTTGTCACCAGACACCACTGCCAATGGGATTGGTTTCAGCCGTAAGGTAACCATCAATCTCCCTTAGGTTATGATAAATTTAGCTATTCTTGGCAGAGCAAAAAGGAACCAAGTTCCACCAGTCCACAGACAAACATTACTCTTCTAGCTATGGACGAGGACAGGTCCTGGGATTTTATATTAATCTTCCTGCAAACACAGAGACAGCCAACTTACTGTCAGATACTTACAAAGATAAGACTTTGAAAAGTTCAAGAATTATTTGTGTTTTGAGAAAAAAGATTTTTTGGCTAAAGCACAGAAGAGCCTAAAACAGATTCTGCACAGTAAAATAATAATTTATAAAAATGATGTCAATTAAGATCTTGTTTAAAAAGATATTTTTGAGGGGGTTGGTTTCTAGCCGTCTCCCGGGAAAACAACTGCATGGTTTGCATTAACTTTGGACTGTCCTGCAAGTGTCCTTCAAATGATCTCACTTACTCCCCTATTGGTGACATGGGCTGGGATGCTGTGGAGCACACGCTGGCTGATGTCTTGTATCTCCTGGAGACAGAAGTGGATGGGAGGCACAGTCCTCCATGGGAACCCTGAATAGTTCCCTCTTTCTTCTCAAATATGGATTTCTGGGGAATAATACAAGATGGCTTTTGTTGTTGTTTTTGAACTGTCTCAAATGTTCTCTCAAAGATTCTACAGAACATAGCCTATGCACTTAGCAAGTTAAAAGGCTGAATAAGACTGTGAGAGATGCCCTGCTCATCATCATCCTTCTTCCACTTCCACTTCCTGCTCTTATATTCTGTGCCATCAGCCAACAGCTACTGATCCCAAGATCTTGTAATCACTCTGGACTGCATACCTTGCCACCTGGAACTTTTTATCTTACTGTATTTTCTAAGGAGTGAATAATCTTGTCCAAATAACTAACATATTTAAAGACATTTCCGTCTGTGGATGCTGATTTCATGCTATCTGTTTTCCAAGGAAGTGGTGAACACGTTTCTGAGAACACCTGAAATCAATGACTGTCCCTTCCAAACCAGAAAGTGATGTCCTTTTGGTGCGGGTTTGGTTTTGTTATTAATTTTAAAACATACCTTTGAAGACTTAGATCTCTGAAACTACTAGATTTCTAGAAGTGTAATTGTGAAAGAAGTTTGCTTGCGTCATTAACAAAATGAAAAACTCTTCCTAAATAAAATTTGTTTTGAAGGTAAAGAAAAAGAATAATGTGAGATTGGAACCTGGGAGGTCTGAAGATTCCCAAGAGCACTCTCAATTCTGAAGCTGATTGTAAGATAAGGGCTCCCAACAGCCCTTCGCTTCTTATGAATCCCTGGAAGGACTCACATAACTCACTGAAAACTGTGACATTCATTAATATGATTTTTCTACAGTGAAATAATACAGATTAAAATAATTCAAGGGAAGAGGCACATGAGCAGAGTTCGGGAGAATTCCAAGCACAAACATCCAGTTGTCCTCTCCCAGTGGAGTAATAGACAATGCTGCATTCTGCTGGCAACAATGTGTGATTCTATATAGGAAGGATTGCCAACCAGCAAAGCTCACCCAGGCTTGGTGTCCAGAAAATTTTTGAGTGATGGAGTGGGTGAGAGTGGGGTTGTTATGTAGACCTCGATGATCATCCTCATGGCTCACTTGAGTTTCCACTGAATTGACAATGAAACTCCAAGCTTCTTCCATCTTTGGTCATTTTCTTTTTAAAAATTCTCTAAAGTAAATTATTTAAAAAATTCTCACTTAAACGAGCTGTTTATCCAATATGAGGCTCCACACAAATAGTTTCAAAAATCAGTAGGTCATTAAAACAATTATTTAGTCCTTCAAACCATTCGGATAATAATGAACACCACGTAGCACTAAAATCGAATTACAGTCATGGGGGCAGGATTTCAGCAACAGCAAGAGAAAGTAGTGCAAATAGGAATGAGCAAAGAATAGACAAGTAATGGGTGTGAATTGGCCTTGGAAATATTGTGGTGATGTCCAGAGATAAAAATTAATTTGTTAAACAAGTGAAAAACTACGCATTCTCAGTCCAGGAAAGCCACCAGGGGGCGGTCTGGGTCTCTTGGATTGTAAGAAGCTCAAGAGGGTCAAACTGAATGAACCCTGCACAGTTGCTCACTGACTGATGTAAATGTGAGAGCAGCTGCTTCCTCCCACAGGGCAAATCCACAG
>NW_022315704.1:0-7204 GCF_002776525.5 Piliocolobus tephrosceles
TTTGTATTTCTAAATGTTATATGCCTATTAAATCCAAGTAGCTTATACTTGACATAGAAAAGTGCTACGAACTAGAATATCTTTTTTCCTCCATGGATTTTAATTATGCTTTTATTTAAAAAAAGTTTTTTCACTGCAATATAAATATTTAATTTACTTGATGTTAAATTTTATTTTCTAAATTTAAAGGTATTTGTGATTTTTTACTTTGTTTTTAATACACATAATTTAATGCCTATGAATCATTAACTTGTTCTCTCTGCTTGTAATATCCTTATCATTTTTTGTAGTTATTTCTGTGGGAATTTCCTACTCATATTTTCTCAATATTAACATCATCATCTCTGAGGTTCCATACTACACTTGCAACATATTTTACGTATTTTAGCATCTTCTGAATGTTATAATCTGAGTATTCAACAAATACTTATTGAGAAATGATTAACTGTGATTAGGTTGGTGAGGACAGAAAGATACCCAAAATTTGGTTTCTTTTATAAAAGGCTTCATCATGAAATATGGAAGAGTAAGCATGTTGGACATAAAAAGAACATTAGGCAGTATGTGTAAAGAAAAGGACTCCAGAGCAAAGTTAATAAATGGAAGAAAAAAATGTTGCTTGTGTGTATATTCCATGTTAGGCACAATGCAATGTACCTTTGTAATCTCTAATATGAGATATTTTAAAAGTATAAACACATTTTTGTAGTTTCAATAACAAGAAAAACAAGTAATATTGAAATATAAGAAGTGGACAATTTTTAAATAAACAAAGCATATTGATATCCAAACATATTAAGCCCTTAGATAACTTATGTTAGAAATCAGTAACTTTCTAACAAATAAATAATCCTAAGCCAGGAGCAGTGGCTCATGCCTGTAATACTGAAGCTTTGGGAGGCTGAGGCAGGAGGATTGCTTAAGGTCAGGAGTTCAAGACCTGCCTGAGCAATGTAACAACACAAAAACAAAACAAAATCCAAAGATGAATACAGAAAAAAACATATATAGATGTAACTACATATGAGAATGTAAATTTGAACTCATCACACATTATTATGATTATTAGTTTACTTCTTGGTATTTCCTACTAAAATAGTAGATGGCTGAGGCTGTGTCCTTTACTGATATACAGTGCCTACATAGCAAAAATCTACAAAATTATCTTGAATGGATTTACAAATGCACACATACATGAAAACAAAGTTAGTATTTAATGCGGGGAAGGTATTATGAATTGAGCACTGTCAACTCACTCACTTCTGACCTAGATTCTAAGCTTGAAAACAAAAGCCCACTAAAAAATTCTTCACTCATTCGTATTTCCTTACAGGAAGCTTACATTTCCACAGAAACTTTAACCTTAATATACCCCCAATGAACTTACCTCCTCCAATAAACTTCCTCTTTCTGCATTTTTATATTTTGATTGAGGGTTCTACCCTTGACTCTATCAGCCAGGTTAGTGACAGAGCAATCACCTCTCTTCCTCTATTTCCACTTAGACTCTTAGTTCTTTGCTTTTGCTTTCTAAAAGTGTCTCTCTTCTTTACTACATCTTCACTCTCATTTTCTTCCTTTGAAACCACTACAATAAACTTTTAATTGGCTTTTCTGCTTTCAATGTCAACCCTGCTTCAATCAATTTTCCAAAGTGCAGCTACGTTGTTATTCCTTGTCTTGAAATTTCTTAGTGATCCCATCTTTGATAGGATAAAGCGAAAGTCCTTTTGTAGAGTGGAAAGGCCTTTTCCCTAATTTGCCGCCTACATCTCTTCACCCTGGTTGCACTGTAAGCTTCACACACACTGAATCACTTACCATTCCTTAGACATACCAAATTCTCACACTTTCAGGTTTCACATCTGCTAGTCTCTGGGTGCCCATTCCAGTCTTAGACAACGGTAGAGTCACATCCATTGTACTAGGCTAAAGTAACACTTCTTCTGGAAGTTAATCTTTCCTTAACTCTCCTTTGCAGATATAATAACTTGCTTTGTAACACCTCTGTACTTCCATATAATCCATTATTATACTTATATTACTGTATTATGTGCCTGTCTTCCCTACTCAATTTCTGTGTATCCTCCAGTGTCTGGCACATACTCCCAATTCAAGTTTTTTTCAATGTTTGTTATTGTACAATGGGTACTGACTGGCAAACACAAGGTGAAACAGGATCACTCAGGTAGACTGAATGACTCAATACATTTTAATTTCAGTATTCATTTAAATCAGATTAATAACAGTCTTGCACTTTTGCATTTTCACAGGTCTAAACTAATATATGTACTCTAACATTCAATGCTAACCAACTGAAC
The DNA here is from genome assembly GCF_002776525.5 of Piliocolobus tephrosceles. Lineage (NCBI taxonomy): Eukaryota > Metazoa > Chordata > Mammalia > Primates > Cercopithecidae > Piliocolobus > Piliocolobus tephrosceles. The sequence continues at coordinate 2,322 of NW_022315704.1, forward strand.
TCTGCATGTTAAAGATAAACAAAAAACAAAAAGTTACATTGCTTTCAAAGTAGCATGATACTAATTAGAATATATAGAATTAAAACATAAAATATAATATTGATTATGTGGCTTCTACTATGTTAATTGGAGGGCAAAATGTTTACATTAAGTAAGACTTAATGGAAAAATTACTATAATTACATTGAATTATATCTTTAGTCTCTTGACACAACTTATTTTCTTCACTAATTACCTTGATGATACTTTTGAAATGATTCTGAAATGTTTGAAATTACTGTGTTGTTTCAATGACTTAAATCAAGAAGAGATAAAAACATGGTACGTTTTAGATATACGAGCAAGAGCGTTATTTTGACCTGCCTTTAGAAGCAGAAAAAGAACTTGCTTCCATGTTACTGTATCCAATTCTCCTTTTCATAACCAGTATTTCTAAAACATTATCTACTGTATGAAGAAATTTGAATGCCCAGAGCCCGTGTCTAATGTTAATGTCTATTCTAATATAGAAGGTACATGTGATGGAAGAGTGAATGCAAGGTATGTGTCCCATTTTGAGCTTTTTTTGTTTAAAAATGTGTTAATTCTTTTCTACAACTTGTATATTAAAAATAAAAAAGTACCTCTATAGCTATGCCCTTGTTACTCCACAATGATTTTGGAAGGATGCCTGAGATTATTTTAGGGCCTTAGAGGAAATAAGAAAGAAACCCAATAGCAAACTTATAGTTCATTCAGGAAGAAAGATAATAGAGTCATCTCTATTAACTAGCTTAATGGGAAGGAAACATAGCTCAGAAAATATAAAATTCAATGCTCTGATGCTTCCATGTAGTAAAACTATGATAGGGAAGGAGAGGAGTGAGAAGTAACAGGTGAAAGGAAAACTGAGCAAATCTGTTGAATTGTAGTGATGATAATAGTAAAAAAATTATAGGTGAACATTTTAAACTACAAACCATCTTCACAATATTTGAAGTTTACCATAAGGTTAGTTTGTTTAATCTTCCTATTGCTATGTTTAATCTTCCTATTCACCCAACGTGTGAATGATGTTCTATTTGTTTCTAAATGTTTAATGCATTGTTCCAAAGATCAGTACAAACATGTGAAAAGCCATCTTTAGAATCTGATATGCTAGTATTCAGTATGAACTTTATTTGTTTATATTAGTAAAAAGTATTTCCTTCTCGGTATTTCTTCATAATATGAGACCAGGAAGTTAATCCTGAAGCACTAAAATGTTAAATACGTCACTGAAGAAAAACTTTCTCATCAGCTTTTATTTTGTTCTCAATCTCTGGATTTAGAACACCATCGAGTTATTTCAAGGAATTTTCCAGGCCATATGAACAAGTAACAAAGCTATCAAAGCAAATAAATATGTTACAAAACACGTAAGTGTTGTGAATGATGTTATAATTTATTAAATTTAAAGTATTATAAAAGTATTAATTGATTCAGCACAGTTTTGGTCATTATGAGTGCCCCAATTCACAGAGAATGCTATTCCTCTTTCATATAGAATCAATAAGTGTATTCGACATTATTTCTGAAAGAGCCTAGCATTATGATCTAGACTTAGTGATAAAAATCAAATTTTAGATGTAGTCATTCTTTGACTTTGCTTCCTATGGCATCACTATGTAATCTGTACAGTTTACACTTTACTATCTCTAGTCAACCCAACACCCACTCTGACTCTTAGGTCCACTCAATATAATTTGTTTTCTCTTGTGCATTCTAATTCTAGTGTTGATACTAATTTTAGATGTGAGAACTGAAGCCATTTGCATTTTCCAGGTCTCAGCAATAAGAAAAATTAGCCAAGATTTTCTCTAAAATTCTTTTCAAATCTAACATTTTGGCCAGGCGCGGTGGCTCGAGCCTGTAATCCCAGCACTTTGGGAGGCCGAGACGGGCGGATCACGAGGTCAGGAGATCGAGACCATCCTGGCTAACACGGTGAAACCCCGTCTCTACTAAAAAAAAATACAAAAACCTAGCCGGGCGAGGTGGCGGGCATCTGTAGTCCCAGCTACTCGGCAGGCTGAGGCAGGAGAATGGCGTAAACCCGGGAGGCGGAGCTTGCAGTGAGCTGAGATCCGGCCACTGCACTCCAGCCCGGGCGACAGAGCAGGACTCCGTCTCAAAAAAATAAAAAAATAAAAAAAAAAAACATTTCATAACCCTCTGATATCTCTGACATCAACCCTCACACCTCAGAGAACATGGTGGCAAATGCACAGCAGGTGCTTAGTCAATGCTGTTTAATTAATATGTCTGAGTCTTTACTACTTTATCCATCTAGGCTGACTGCAGAAGATTGCGTATCTTAAAAAACCAAACACCGCATGTTCTCACTTATAGGTGGGAACTGAACAATGAATTCACTTGGACTCGGGAAGGGGAACATCACACACTGGGGCCTATCATGGGGAGGGGGGAGGGGGGAGGGATTGCACTGGGGAGTTATACCTGATATAAATGATGAATTGATGGGTGCTGACGAGTTGATGGGTGCAGCACACCAACATGGCACAGGTATACATACATAACAAACCTGCACGTTATGCACATGTACCCTAGAACTTAAAGTATAATAAAAAAAAAATGTTTTTCACAAAAAGGATTCTTGGAACATCTCAGAATTCTCTCCAACTGATTGATTTGAAATCATTGGCTTTATATTCTTCCCATAAAATTGAGGGGTTTTACGGCTTTATAGACAGTAATGAGAACACTCAATTACACAAGCACAGTAGCAATAATCTCTAAAGACAATTTCATTTCTGAAGCCATATACTGTAATCTCAGCCATATCACAGAGTCACACAAATCAAATGGGGATGAAGTATAAGGATGAAAACCAATTTGTTGCACTTTGCAGTATTCTAAACCTATCCTTAAATTTTGGATAACTTATAACTAATAAGGTATATTAGAACTAAATAATGTAAATAGGTACTTTTAATTAGAATGAGATGTTGTTGGTAAATGATACATAATTCACACTATGCATAGCTGAATACATTAAAAGTATAATGCATTCCTTTTTTCGAGAAAAACGTAATAATTAAAGACACAATTGCCATGAGTTAGGTATGATATATAAACATAGTGGTTGAAATACTGTAAAGTTTAATGAAATATTAATACAAAAATTACCTAATTTACAATTAATGCATGTTAGAGAATTTGATGCCATCATTTTCATGTTTTTTCCAGAACATTTACTATTCATAACAAAGCAAATCAAAATATTCCTAACAGTTTATTGAAAAAGTTTGAGAGATATATATACACTTCTGTTCAATAAAGCATTGAATATATAAATGATTCATAAAAATTATCTGCAATTAGGTCCCAGAGTGGTAGCTCACACCGGAAGGCAGGGCAAGGGCAAGGGCAAGGGCAAGGCAAGGCAAGGCAAGAGAAGGGGGAAAGAAAAGAAAAAAATTATTTGCAATTAGGATGTCACAATCTGATTTTTTTAATCCTGAACATAAAGTACTATAATTCAGTACAACAAAAAAAGATGCCATTCTTGGTCAAATGAAAAAATTTACACATGGACACCTCTAGTACATCTGTTTTAAAGGCTTAGTTTAGTCTTTTTTCATTGTAATCAGAATAAGTGGCCAATATGTCAACACAAATTGAAAATAAACTAATAAAAATGCAAACCTAAAATTTACATGAGTGAATTTGTCACCAAAGTGACAAATAAGTGACAAAGTAAAAAGCCATTAGTCTCATACATCCTAACTAACTCATAATGTACACAAGAACAGATAGATGGAGGTGACAGTGAGATGTTCCTCAACAACTTGGTAATATAGGGAAAGCTTATAGTAAAAAAACAAATGGAGAGAATTCACATATAATGAATAAGATAAACTTTATTATCACAGAGTCATCCAAGCAAGTATAAACATCTGAATTGAAAGTTTTAGAACACTCTAGACTTCAATTAGGGTAGGCTGGGTATAATGTAAGAAATCTACTAAACAGTATCATATTCCATTTAAAAGATTCAGAGAAGAAGAAGAATTGGCCTGGAACCAACCAAAAGCAACTTTAACCACTAGAATAATCAGGAGTTGATTATCCAGTAAGGAAACACTCAATTTGGTCAAAAGAAATGCTATCTTCCCACCGCCCCACACCACTGGAGGAATGAAATGCCCAGGCTTTAGTATGGCCTGGATGAAAGACTTCTCACTGTGTTTCCTTTAATTCTTTTTTTTTTTTTTTTTGTATTTTTCTTTTTTTTTCAGTACAGACGGGGTTTCACCGTGTTAGCCAGGATGGTCTCGATCTCCTGACCTCATGATCCACCCGTCTCGACCTCCCAAAGTGCTGGGATTACAGGCTTGAGCCACCGCGCCCGGCCCGTTTCCTTTAATTCTATAATTAAGAAACCTTCTACTGACAAATCTTGTTCCCATACATGCAGATAGCAGACGCGGGATATTCTAGTTGGCAGATATGAGCATTTTGCCTACCAGAAATAATTCATTTTATAGTAAACTGATATTCTGGCTTATACATTAGTCTCCTGGGTTTCATTACCATTAACGGGATGACTCTGGGGGCCTAACAGCAAGTTTCTGGACATACAAACATGAAAAATCCTTGGATAGTGATAGTCATCAAAGTAGAGCCACCCAGTGAGTTTTGGTGGCCATCCAGTAGTGTTTCCTTAACATAATCCCTCTCCCTTCTTACTACCTTAAAATTACAACAGAAACATTCAGGCTCTAAATATATGATTACCACAGACATAATTACAGCATACGAAGGCTCCTCTTGTCTAGAATTTGGCACACCCTTATAAAAGAAATCCATTTGTAAACTATCTTGTCCCATCCTCCCTCAAT
>NW_022315705.1:0-10971 GCF_002776525.5 Piliocolobus tephrosceles
AAAAAAGAAAAATAAATACACTTTCATGCTTACAATATTACTTTCAAACATTTTAACTGTACATTATGCCAAGTAATCACTAAATCTTGTCAATCTTTTTACCTATGTCAGTTTTTATTGATAATGCCAAGATGATGGCCGGGAAACTTTTAATCGGAATGTAACTGCATTATTGCAATAGATATGTAAGTAGTCACTTGCTTTCAACGTCTGCAAATTTAACAGATTTATACTTTGTTTAAAAGAAAATGTTCAAGGCCTTTGACATGGCATTCCAGGCATCAGAAATACATCATTCAGGCTGTGGGCTGTGACTCATGCCTGTAATCCCAGCACTTTGAGAGGCCATGGTGGGTGGATCACTTGAGATCAGGAGTTCGAGACCAGCCTGACCAACATGGTGAAACCCCATCTCTCCTAAAAACACAAAAAATTAGCCTGTGATGTGGTGGCACCTGTAATCCCAGCTACTCCAGAGGCTGAGGGGAAAATCGCTTGAACCTAGGAGGCTGAGATTGCAGTGAGCTGAGATTGCACCATTGCACTCCAGCCTGGAGTGCAAAACTCCATCTCCAAAAAGAAATATACCATTCAAATTATTGTTAGTCTTCCTTATAAGTGCTCTAGTATTTTGCAAGTTTCATTGTACTAAGTGCAGTTCAGTTTCACTTCCACAACTCTACTTATTTTCTCCATTGCAAAAACTCAGAAATGTTTATCCCTCTGTGTGTGTGTGTGTGTATGTAGTATTCCTCTATCTAGAACCTCGACCTACATTTTCATTATAATTAAAATGCTATCCTAAAGCACCAAGGATTTCTGACTACAGTCCTTTTCTGCAGCTAATTAGGTTATGAATGTGCATAACATCTCACAACAATTTAATTCTTCTCTCCACTCTCTAGACGTTATCTTTACTCATCTTAATATCTTGCTCCATCAATGCTTCTCTTACAACTCTTGTACACTCAGTGTTGCTATTCTTTTGTACTATAGCTCTTAAACAATAAATATGGCCCGGCCAATGACATACTTAAAGTAACAACAGTAATAAGGAAAAAAATAAAACAATAACAATTCTAAAATGTCATATTGTCCATGGGACTGTATCTCTTTGTGCTTATGCAGCCATTTTCTCAAAAAAAGATATGCTATCTGTCTCTACTTTATGCAGCGTATTTTTTTAAACTATCGCAGTTTAGTTTTATACCTAAGAAGTAAACCTAAGCTAATCATTAAGTTTAAAAGACAACAACAAAGGATATCTTTTAAATATTCATTTTACTAGAACTTTATTGATCATTTGACATTTCTGCAGACTTCCTCCTTGAAATCCTTTTGTTTAAATGATATCAATTACAGTCTTCTTTTGGGTTCCTTTTTAATGACTTCAGATTATCTTCTTAAGAATTTTTATCTTCCTTCCGCCATGTAGCATCTATGGTCTTACATAGAATAACATCAAAATCCCAACTATTTCACTCTAAATGTTCTAGATAAGTGACCTTTTGTAGGCTTCAGACTTCACTGGCTAATTACACAGCTTTCATTAAAATCTTAATTGCCTGCTTAATTTTATTCTAATTCTAAACATATTTCCCTATTGAGATTTTTTAAAGTTGCTTTTAACTCATAATGTACAAAGCCTGAATTTACTAACTTTCCTGCCAACCTAGTCCCCTATGTATTCCTAACATGAGCATCATAAGCATAAATAGAAAATTCTTAAACATCATAGACTTTATTGTCTTTTTTTGCATGCATCTGAAGGATCCCCTTTCCTCTAGAAGCCCTCCACTATTTTCCGATCGTATTCCTTCTGCCTAAATTCATGAAGTTATCATTTCTCCTCTTTTACAATATCCTCCTAGTTTTTCACTCTTGCTCAATCCTAACTCTTGTGTGAGGTAAACATCCATATCCTTCACTCTACCCAGACTGATTCCTACTGGTTTCCTAGGAGTTGGCAATAAAGCTGACATTTCTATGTCACCCAAGCCCTTTCTAGGTTTGCATTATTTCCACCTTTCCCAACCCAGTCCTTATGATTTTCCACACCGACCCTTCATACTTGGTTAGAGAAATACTTGGAGCCTATCTGACTGAATTTGCACATGCTGGACTTGCCCTTTCTTCTCCTTGATCTAATAAATATACTCATCCTTTAAAAGTCAATTCAAATGCCAACCTCCATAGGGAGCAAGAGAGTCTTTTTCCTGTACTCCCAAGATACTCCTTTGTCTCTATTAGAGCAATTTTAGAAGACATTTATTGAGCAATGGCTCTGGAGTAGAAATTAGGCCCCAAAGAAAGGTCTAATAACTAGTAACTTTTGGGACAGTTTTCAGTTTGGATCTCTGACCAAAACACCACTCCCACCGCATACACACACACACACACAATCTCCACTAAGGAATTCTGATGCTGACTTACTGCATTTGCTATAAATTTTTACTTCTCTGGGCTTTAATGATCTGAAATATTGGGACTGGATTATAATTATCCTTGTTCTATCAGCACCAAGCATAGTGACTGAAGCCTAAGGGAAGAATATTAAATGTTTTATCATTGATTGAAGAATGAATGGATAAATGCATATGTTCATGTTATTTGCTAAACTAGTACTATTTTGAATGACTAAAATATTGATGTTCACTGAATGAATGAGTACACTAATAAGCACATGAGCCAGTGAAGGGAATGAAGTCAATGAAAGAATGTACTCTGATGTCTTTCTCATTTGGCTTTTTCCAGTATTTGTAGTCTGTCTTCATTTAGTCCTGGGTAAGGCCTTGTATGGGCATTTACGTTCTGTACGTGGGTAGATTTTTCTTTTCACTAGATAATAGTCTTGATAAAGGCCCAAATAATGAATAATACAATTCTGTCCACAATGCTTAGAAAAAGATTATGTACATTAGTACCTATTGAATGACTGCCATATAATCAGATACCTGTTATTTATTAGTTTTCATTGAACCTGATGAATTTACATCATTAATTCTAAGTTATAAAAATAACTGAAAAATCTATAGTGTTTCATGTTTCCTTGGGTGAGGTAAATTGTCATTACAATAAATTATAACCACATAGGAACCGGAAGAAGGGCAAAGTATAATTTGTTTTCTTCTTGTATTGTTGACATCTGTTCTCAGTCATTGGTCTATATTGTTTTGCTTTATTTTCCTCCACAGGGAGGAATACACCAGCGCAATTTATTAAAGCAGTCAAATAATCTTAATATGCCCTTAGTGCATTTGATATCTCATCCATGGGTGATGCTTTTAATAGCACCAGAGTTAATCAGATGTTTCAGATTTATAAAGGGAAAAGTTAAGAAGATAATGAACTGATAAATCAGTAATAGACCTCTTATGAAGACTGAGACATTTGACTCTCTTCATTAATATTTGTACCTCCTTAAAATAAATTTTCTTCTTAAAGTGGAATCATCAGATATTTGATGTGACCTGTTTCCCCAAAAAACATTTAAATGACAAATGACTGGATATGGAAACTATAGAAAAAAAGAAAACTAAAATATTTTGTCTTCATCTTATTAGACATTGTGCAAAAAATAAACAAAAATATGTTATTGATTACTGTCTTTAAAATGTCCACTTCAGCATACATATATTTAAATCATTAAAAGTTAAAAGAAACACTGTGTCCTCTAAAACCACATTATATACCTGATCAAAACAAAGTGACTCTTTCTTTTATTAAAAATATATAAAAAGAAACCAAGATTTAATCTACACACACATGATGAAGTAATTTCGATTATTTTCTTGACATTTAATTATGCTAAAATCAGAACATCTTATGAATTGGCACTTTGATATATTGGCATTTCTTAAAAAAGAGCAAAAAGTAAAGAGAATAATTTTATGTAGTTTTTAACTTGATTACAAAGAAATACCTAAAAGATAATTCAGAATACACAGAATTCTGAGTAGTCAAGAAAGATAATTTTTAAAGTAATAAATTTATGTCCTAAGATGTCAGAAAATATATTCCAAAAATGATTCACAAGCATTGATTGCAAATGTTCATATGAGCAAGACTTAAAGAAAAAAAAAAAAAGAGATTTTTAAGGTGTATCAATATTAACCTGAAAAGCAAACGAAATTTGGTGAAGAAAACATAAAACATGAAAAAAATAAGCTGATACAAATAAACCTGAAATTGATTGAATATTTTAAAGGAAATATAATCAACAAAATTATTCAGTTATACACTCATTAATACTAATATTAACAAATTATAAACCTAGTTGCCATGAGGGGTAAAACCTGTCAGTGGTTTTGGACAGTGGAAAAATGTTGAGAACGCCAAAAATTATTCCTCACTTTGTCTAGAGAAAAGACATGAAGGGGAAGGAATGACCTATTACTTGGGAAAATATTATAACACTGACTAATCAGAAGGTGGAGCTACTCCTATTATTATCTTATATGTTCTATGAAAAAGAGTAGACAGGCAATCTTTTGTGAGTCAATTTCATAATGAATGCCCTGGGTATTACGATTAGCATCTTAATTTAAAACTACCTTGTTTTGATTAATTTTAACACAAACTTTACTCCACGATTTCCCTACCCCTTCCTTTGTACTATTGTTGTTGTAAAAATTTCATATTTATACAATTGAAGACTATCAAGATGTTATATTTATTTATTTAAGGCCTTTTTAAATCACATAAGAGAAGAAAAAAGTTGCAAATAAAATACTTTTGTTTTCTTATTTGCTGATATAATTACATTTACCTGTGTCCTTTATTTATAGACATGGCAATGAGTTGCTATCTAGTGTCTTTCATTCAGCCTAAAAGACTCACTATTTCTTGCAGGGCTGTTTGGGTAGTAATAAATATTCTGTTTCTGTTTTGTTTAAAGTTGTTCTACTTTCTTCTTCATTGCTGAAGGGCACTTTTACTGGATATAAAATTTTAGGTTGTCAATGATTTTTATTTTTTTTATGTTTAATATGACACCCTATTGCCTCTAGCTTCCATGATTTCTTATAAAAAGTGACTGTTAACTCTTGAGAATACCTCGTACTTGATGACTCTTTTTTCTCATACTATGTTCAAGATCCACGCTGTTCTTGGTTTTCAAAAGTTTGACTGTAATGGATCTAGGTGTGCATCTCTTTATCTTACTTGCAGATCACTGAGATTCTTGGATATGCGGATTAATGGGGTTTTAAAAATCAGATTTGGAAAGTTTTCAGTAATAATTTCTTAAAGGGATTTTCTGCCCTGTTCTCTCTCTCCTGTAGAACTATTTGTTGCTATGCTTGATAGTGTACTACAGGTCTCTGAGACTTTTTATTTTCCTTCCTTCTGTTTTATTTTTTCATTCCTCAGATTGAAGAGTCTTCATCTACCTATCTATATTTACTCATCCCTTTTTCCTCCAGAATAAATCTGTTGTTCATATCCTATAGCAAGTTTTTAGTTCAATTATTTTCTTTTCCAACTGTAAAATTACTATTTGAGTCTCATTTCTAATAATTTTTTTCTCTTTACTGAAATTCTTTATTTGACAAGATATTATTGCTAGACTTCCATTTAATTATTTATGCACAGTTACCTATAGTTTTTGAAACATATTTTAATAACTGATTTAAAATATTTGTTTGGGCTGGGTGCTATGGCTCACGCCTGTAATCCCAGCACTTTGGGAGGTCAAGGCAGGTGGATCACTTGAGGTCTGGAGTTTATACCCAGCCTGGCCAAAATGGTGAAATCTGTCTCTACTAAAAATACAACAATTAGCTGGCATGGTGGTGCATGCCTGTAGTCCCAGCTACTCAGGAGACTGAGGCAGGAGAATCACTTGAATCCAGTAGCTGGATGTTACAGTGAGCTGAGATCACACCACTGCACTCTAGCTTAAGTGACAAAGTGAGATCCATCTCCAAAAAAAGAAAAAAAAGGTAAATGCTCAGGGTTAGTTTCTGTTAGCATATATATATATGTTTTGTTATAAAATATATATATATATTTTTTTTTGCTATGAGCTACACTTTCCTGATTCATTACATATATCATACTATTTTGTTGAAAACTGAACATTGGCCAGGTGCAGTGACTCACACCTGTAACCCTAGCACTTTGGGAGGCCGAGGCAGAAGGATTGCTTGAACTCAGGAGTTCAAGACCATCCTGGACAGCATAGAGAGACCTCATCTCTACAAAGATAAATAAAATTAGCTGGGCTAGATCATGTGCACCTGTAGTCTTAGCTACTCTGGTGGCTGAAGTGGGAAGATCACTTAAGCAAAGTATGTGAAAGGTGATCATGCTACTGCACTCCAACCTGAGTAACAGAGTGAGACCCTGTCTCCCAAAAACAAATAAATAAATAAAAGGGAAAGGAAAAGAAAGCTGAACATTATAAATAATACAATGTGGGTACTCTGGAAATCAGCCTTATTACCCAGATTTGTTGTTTCTGTGTTTTTTGTGGTAGTTCTTGCTGCTACTACCATGTGTTTGTTTTTTACTTTAAGTTCTGGGACTCATGTGCAGAATGTGAAGGTTTGTTACATAGGTATACATGTGTCATGGTGGTTTGCTGCACCTATTGCCCTGTCCTCTAAGTTTCTTTCCCTCTCCTCCCTCAACGCCACTCCCAGACAGGCTCTGGTGTGTGATGTTCCCCTCCCTGTGTCCATGTGTTCTCATTGTTCAACTCCCACTTATGAGTGAGAACATGTGGTATTTGGTTTATTGTTCCTGTGTTAGTTGGCTGAGGATGATGGTTTCCAGCTTCATCCATGTCTCTGCAAAGAACATTTATTTCATTCCTTTCTATGGCTGCATAGTATTCCATAGTGTACAAGTATCACATTTTCTTTATTCAGTCTACCATTGATGGGTATTGGGTTGGTTCCATGACTTAGCTATTGTAAATAGTGCTGCAATAAACATACAGGTACTTATGTCTTTATAGTAGAATGATTTATATTCTTTCTGGTATATACCCAGTAATAGGATTGCTGGGTCAAATGGTATTTCTGGTTCTAGATCCTTGAGGAATCACCATACTGTCTTTCACAATGGTTGAACTAATTTTCATTCTCACCAATAGTGTAAAGGTGGTCATATTTTCCCACAGCCTTGCCAGCATCCATTGCTTCTTGACTTTTTAATAATTGCCATTCTGACTGCAGTGAGATTGTATGTTATTGTGGTTTTGATTTGCATTTGTCTAATGATCAGTGATATTGAACTTTTTTTCATGTGTTTTTTGGTTGCAAAAATGTCTTCTTTTGAGAAGTGTCTGTTTATTTCCTTTGCCCACTTTTTGATGTGTCTTTTTCTTATAAATCTGTTTAAGTTCCTTGTAAACTCTGCATATTAGACCTTTGTCAGATGGATAGATTGCAAACATTTTCTCACATTCTCTAGGTTGCCTGTTGACTCTGATGACAGTTTCTTTTGTTGTGCAAAAGCCTTTCAGTTCAATTAGATCCCATTTGTCAATTTTGGCTTTTGTTGCAATTACCTTTGGTGTTTTAGTCATGAAGACTTTGCCCATGCCTATGTCCTGAGTAGAATTGCCTCGGTTTTCTTCTAGGGTTTTTATAGTTTTAGGTTTTACATTTAAGTCTCTAAGCCCTCTTGAGTTAATTTTGGTATAATGTACAAGGAACGGGTCCAGTTTCAGTTTTCTGCATGTGGCTAGCCAGTTTTCCCAGCCTCATTTATTGAATAGGAGATTCTTTCTCCATTGCTTGTTTTTGTTAAGTTTGTCAAAGATCAGATAGATGGTTGTAGATGTGTGGTGTTATTTCTGAGGTCTCTGTTCTGTTCCATTGATCTATATTTCTGTTTTGGTACCAGTACCATGCTCCCTAATTTATTTTATGAGTAGACTGGTAAGAGACGCAACAATGAAAGAAAATTTCAGGCAAATATCCCTGACGAACATTGATGCAAAAATCCTTAATACTGGTAAACCATATCCAGCAATACATCAAAAAGCTCATTTACCACAATCAAATTGGCTTCATCCCTGGGATGCAAGGCTGGTTCGACATATGCAAATCAATAAATGTAATCCATCACATAAACAGAACCAAAGATAAAAACCACATAGTTATCTAAATAGACACAGAAACGGCCTTTGATAAAATTCAACAACACTTCATGTTAAAAACTCTCAATAAAATAAGTATTGATGGAATGTACCTTAAAATAATAAGAGCATTTATGACAAATCCACAGCCAATTTTGCTGAATGGGCAAAAGCTGGAAGCATTCCTCTTGAAATCCAGCACAAGACAAGGATGTCCTCTCTCACCACTCCTATTCAACATCATATTGTAAGTTCTTGTCATGGCAGTCAGGCAAGGGAAAGAAATAACCGGTATTCAAATAGGAAGAGAGGAAGTTAAATTGTCTCTGTTTGCAGACGACATGATTTTAAATTAAGAAAACCCCATCATTCTCAGCCCTAAAACTCCTTAAACTGATAAGCAATTTCAGCAAAGTCTCAAGATGCAAACTCAATGTGCAAAAGTCACAAGCATTGCTTTACAGCAACAATAGCCAAGCAGAGAGTCCAATCATAATGAACTCCCATTCACAATTGCTACAAAAAGAATAAAATAGCTAGGAACGCAGCTAAACAGGGATGTGAAGGACCTTTTCAAGGAGAACTAAAATAAGAGAGGACACAAACAAATGGAAAAACATTCTATCTTCCTGCATAGGAAGAATAAATATGAAAATGTCCATACTGTCCAAAGTAATTTATAGATTCAACGCTATTCCTATCAAATTACCATTGACATTTTTTCACAGAATTAATAAAAAAAAAAAAAAAAACCTTTGAACTTCATATGAAATAAAAGAAGACCTCATAAAGCCACAACAATCCTAAGCAAAAAGAACAAAACTGGAGGCATCACACTACCTGACTTCAAACTATACTACAAGGCTACAGTAACCAAAACAGCATGGCACTGGTACCAAAATAGAGACCCTCTTTGACTGATAGTTTAAGTCTGTATTTTTTGTTGTATGCAACCATAGAAGCCTCTGTCCATCTAGCTTTGTTGTCAGCTAATAACAAAAAGACACAGTCCTTAATGACTTGAGCCAGTAACCATCTCATCGTTTGCCAAAAGCTTTATATTTATATTAAGAGGTAGATATTCAAAGCTTCACATGTGTACCACAATCTCTATTTCATTTACACTTTCACCTATATTTCCTTTCTGTATGTCCCATGTTTTATTTTGTAGAGTTACAAAGTATAGGTGAAACGTAATCTTCTGGACCTTACCAGTGTGGGGGAGTAGATTTCTAGTGACAGATTTACTCTAGCATTCCAATCTCCCTAAGATTTGAATTTCTTTCTTACTTTAAACCAGTAAAGATTTATCATCTTCAATTCACCAACAGTGGGCAATATGTTTATAGGTGTTTCACCCAACCAATCAACTAAGCTGCTAGCACCTTTTCTAATTCATTGACCTGCAACATTAAGTGGAGAATTTCTACTTAGTGGATTTATATCAATAAATTTAGTTTAATCCATTTTTATGTTTCTTGCATCATTCAATCCTGTATTTATAATATCTATTCCCCAGAATAGAATAGAAATCTATTCTGGATTTCTGTTTGTATAATTAGAAAACTTCTGGATTTCTGTTTGTATAATTAGGAAACTCAAGTTAGTACATTTGGAGTACAATGCAATTGCTCAAGTGTCACACTTTATACCTCTCATTTAGGGGTGTACAGGGACTTGAGTCTAGTGACGAGTCTAGAAGCAAAGAAAGTTGGTGGGCATGAATCCTAAAGATAATCAGTATCCTAAAGATAATCCTAAAGATAATCAGTATTGTCCTGCTTAACACCTGCCTCAGGGGAGGCCGTTATTTTTTCCTTAGGTAATTCTGGATTAATTCCTCAGATAGAGATGAAAATTGTTAACACTGTGGGTGGAGAGACCACTACCAATGGGAATGGAGTAAACATTGCCACTGGGGGTGGTGAAGCCACCTCTGCTGGCAAGAAAACTTTCATCAGAATTTAGAAACTCAATGCTTTAGTTTAACTAGGGTCTTCTCACACATCTACATCTCAAGTTATAGGATCCCATCCTTTTCCCACCAATGCCCCCACTTCAATGGCAGATACCTTGCAAAGCTGAGAGTTCAAATTTTGTTTTAACTTAGCATATATCATTAAGAGAATTTGTGTTTGATTCTCAGAAATTTCAACCCTGTGACTGCAGTAGAGAAGATTTCCCTGCAGGACAGACATGGAAGCTTTTGTACTATTTTTGTTAATCCAGAGACAAGAATTGTCTTATCCTTTTCTTTCATCATTTTTCCAGCAACATTAGAACCAACCAACCAACATCATTATACTCTTTACTGTTCCATAAATGTTTAAAAATATTGTTTACAGCTTCACCAACTTCCTTGCCTTGAACAAGTGCTTGATTAGAAGTATCATATCCAATGCAGATATTTTGCATATCCCTCTAAACAGATCAAGCCATGAATGATCAGTGTTTTGTCTACTATTGAAAGTAGAGTCTTTAACATTTTGAGGTCTAATCGGATTAGGGAGCCAATTCCAGAAACCTAGAAACCAATTAAGAAAGTGCATCCTTAAATATCTCCTACTCTAGAATCAACCCTGATACCAAAATCTGTATTAGTCAGGGCTCTCCTGAGACAGAACCAACAGATGATAGATAGATAGATAGATAGATAGATAGATAGATAGATAGATAGACAGATAGATACATAGATAGATAGATACATACATACATACATACATACATACATACATACATACATAGAGAGAGAGAGAGAGAAGAATGAGGGGATCTGTTAGGGAAATTAAATCACACAATTATGGAGGCTGAGAAATACCATGATAGGCTTTCTGCAAGCTAGAGAACCAGGGATGCTAGCAACATGGCTTAGTCCATCTAAA
>NW_022315706.1:0-5180 GCF_002776525.5 Piliocolobus tephrosceles
GAGAGGGGCAAAGATAAACATCCTGACGTTCCTCCCTCCCAAGAGCTTCCAGCCTCTAGTCTGATGGTGGACCCAGCCATGTAGACAAATGATAAAAGATCAATGCTATAGAAGGATGCCCTAATGATACAGATGTACAGAGACCTCCATGCCAAGTACATGCAAAAAGAAAGGGCAATACCTCCCAAAAGAGTGCCATTTGAGGAGTTCTGATTATTGACGAAGTTCCAGCTAGCTCTGGTCCAGGGTACAGTAAATACACACACACACACACACACACACACACACACACACACACACAGACACACACGAACCATTCATTTCTGGCTTGCATTAAGGGCTTGTATTTACATAAGTCCATGTTCATGGCTCTGGCCTCCAGTTGGAAGACAAAGTATATCTAGCTAATCCTTGGTTCTCAATTGAAAACATTGTAAAATAGGTTTGCCCTCCCACCTTTCAAAGTCTTGTGTTAAGCATTACACAGGAAAAGTCATTGTTCTAAATTGCTATTGTCTTTAAGCAACGACTGGCCCAGATGCTGTTCTAGGGGCAGCAAGGTGTGGCCAAGAATCCTGAAGCAGCAATTGAGTGGTATGCCAAGGGCGCCCTGGAGACAGAGGATCATGCATTAATCTATGACTATGCCTTTGTGCTATTCAAGGTAAGAATCACTTCATTTGTGCTGAAATTGTGCAATTCTTATCAGACTCCTGAGCAGTTTCCTGTGGGCGGGCCGGCAAACAGGGAGTCAATAATTGGAGAAACTTAGTATATGCTTCTGTCACTCTTGATGGAAAGGGATGTTGGCTAAAAAGGCAGAGTCAGAAGCAATTCCCTGTTCTCATTTTTAATCATTAGTCTTATGTTTGGCACCTTGATTCTTTGTGCTTTTGCAAGAACCGCAGCATTCTGGAGGACATACCCATATTTTATCGATTGGCACTCAGCTGCCAGCCCCCACAGGCACTGCAAGTTTGCCACCAGGCAAAGTTCTCTTTTAATTATAGCTTAAACATAGTGTGTAATTGGGCTGGATCCCAACAATCCTGCTGATGAAAATAAAGATCTTGGTTTTAAGCCAATAGGAGAGGGGTGGGAAGAGCCTAGCAGACAAGCATTAAAGTCCCACCTCTGTAACCATCAGGTATGTCCTTGGAGTCATCTCATCTCATGGAACAGTGGCAATGACCACAGATTGAATGAGATAATAGGACCAATGGACTTTGAGGACCGTAAAATGCCGAGTTCTTTATACAAAATAGTATGGCCTGGCGTGGTGGCTCACGCATGTAATCCCAGCACTTTGGGAGGCCAAGGCAGGTGGATTTCCTGAGGTCAGGAGTTCAAGACAAGTTTGGCCAACATGATGAAACCCTATCTCTACTAAAAGTACAAAAATTAGCCAGGTGTGGTGGCTCTTCCTGTAATACCAGCAACTCAGGAGGTTGAGGCAGGAAAATTGCTTGAACCTGGGAGGCACAGGTTGCACTGAGCCAAGATCGTGCCACTGCACTCCAGCCTGGGCGAGAGAGCCAGACTCTATCTCAGGAAAAAAAAAAAAAAAAAAAAAAAACTGTTGTCTGAGTCCAGGAGGACCCTATGTGGCACATGGGGATTGGGGGTATCAGTAATTCTAAGTGAGTTTGGAAGCAGCAGTGGTTTGCAGCCACCTCCTCTCCCTTGCCTGACTATCTTTGCTTTCAGATCTATGCCAAGAGATGCTCAAGGACCTCCTTCCACGCTACCCTTGAGCCCACCATCTCCGCAGTGGTCCTCCAGACATCTGAGTGTGTTCCACAGAGTTTCTCTCTTGTGACAAGAACCCCAAAGCCCGTGTCTCTCTGTAGTGGACAAACCACCTCCTCTGGAAAATCTTGATTTTGCTAGAAGAACCTTGTTAGTTTCTGCTAGTTACATCTGAGGCAACTGGTTCTGCTGCATTCTATTTTCTGTGGAGCTGGTTCTTGAGCTGATTCTGAAGCAACAATGTTCCACCCTGGAGACCCCAGCCAGCACTGATGAAGGCTGCAAGCGACAGCCTGGTAACTCCTGACTGTCCAACACAGATAAAGTGCTTTATCTGGCTGGCAAATTAGGTAGTCCCCAGAGGAAAGCATCCAGGATGACCAAACCCATTTAACCTGATTCATAGCTTCCCCCAACAGTACCTGTGGATTGACAGGGTTGCCATTGACACAGGGATTACTTACTGCTAAGCTGCAGAGTTGAGGTTTGTTGCCTGTGCTCCACAAATATAAGTGAAATAATAATGATGATGATGATGACGATGAAACAGCACTGCCTATAGAAATCTCCAAGCTTGGGTTGAAATGAAGAAAGTTAGGGTTTTATTTTTAAGTATTTTGTATCCAACACTAATGTGTCTGTATGTGTGCAGTCTGGTTTTATTTTCTTTGTAATTGTCACTGTTTATCAATGTTTAGGGTCAAGGAGTAAAAAGGAACAGACGGCTTGCCTTAGAGCTGATGAAGTAAGCAGCTTCCAAGGTAACACATGCATATTATCAAAGGGAAACAGTTCCACCACACACACCCAACCACTCTCGCACATCTAAAAAAAGGAAATGGCCAGCCTCTTCCTACAAAGCCCTAAGGTGGAAATGGGGTGGTGAGCGGTTGGTCGGTCACAGGCATGGCACCCCCACTGCAGTGATTAGTCACTTTTTAGTTACAATACATGCAGAAATTTGCCACAATAGGGGCAGCAAAATTCAAAAGCTGAATTCACCTTCCAGTCAATAGCACTCGGGCTGATTTTGTTTGAAGGCTAAAATTATAATCAGGAGCTGCCCTGATAACAAGCAGCAGGACCCCTGGAAATTGAATGGGTGTAAATGCCATTGAATTCAGGAAACCAGAAGCCTAACTCCACTGAAGGTTAACTCTGTGGTGTCTGTTTCGCATTTGTTTCCTGTGCATTGATAACAGGGCTGTTTATTAAGTTTATTGCTAGGTCTGGGCATTATTTTGCTTTTGTCACTATTTATGCTTAAGTGGTATCATCAAATAGGCTAGTTTCTATACAGCTCTATAGAATGGAGGTTACAATGTTGCTTTCGAGAGGCCCCCACCCACACATGCACACACACACACGCATGCCAAAGGCATGCCTAGTCACATGTGCATACTCATATGTGCATGCATACTGATGTCCAAATAAATAGATTTGCAGAAACTGCTATAAATCTACACCTTGATAAGGTACCTTATAGCCCTTTCGGCATCTGGATGTGCCTCCAAGGCTACCAATATTTGCCTTAACGATGAAGACTCCTAAAATGACCGTGCTGATGTTTCTTCTTCATTCTCGTCTCCTGAGGAGTTCAAAGTTTCATACAGCAGGAAGTTGGAGCATGGAATGAGAGACCTAAAAGATTGTTCCTCCATCTGTGTGTTGTCAGGAGGACACATGACCCAGGAAGAGGGAACCCCCTGATATGTACCCCACTTTTGACCCCAACAGAAACTCTAGGGCAGGAGTAGAAAAATAACTTAACGGTAGTCATGGAAGTCATTGGTTGCAGAGGACCATAAAATGGGGCCATGAGGTGGTTTCTTGGAAGGTGTGAAATTTGCATCTCTGTACCATCCTAGTGCTGAATTGATGTCTAGTGTGCTTTATTCTGAATGAATTTTAACAGAGCTTAGGTAAGTAATGAGGAAATACACTTTTATTGATCTGGAATAGTCATGACCTTAAAAGTGTTATATGATTCTCATTCTTCACTGCCATCCCCTTCTGCTTCTGTCCCTCCCAAACCCTGAATCCCCTGTCAGAACTGGGGGTACCATGCAAAGACAGAGAACCTGTGCTGTGCAAGTAGGATGTTGCGTCTGCTTCCCACAGAGTGTGTGTTGGTGTTCAGGGCAGAGGAATCAACAGATGGGCAGGTGGATCATCTAGAAACCATCCCAGTCAGGGCAGGTTTCAGGCCTCAGTTGAGCGTTCATGAATTTCAAGGGCACTATTGATGCAGCAGGGCAATCAGAGGCGTTTTATAGACAAGTGTGTTGCATAAGAGCCCACAGGAACAGAGCAATGATTTGGGGGCTAACATTGCTGCAGAAATGGAAGGCAGAATCCCAGCAGCAGTCGGGTGAAACCCACCTGGGAAGACTCTGAGGCCGGCTTGTATTTTCTAGCACTTAGTTTTTCTTTAATGCCATCTGTTCCAAAATAAGAGAAAGGGAAGGTTTTGTTCAGACTTAGGCAGAATGCTTCCACAATAATTGCTTCCAGAGCTCTTTAGATTTCATTTTTCTAAAGTTAATTTCTTTATTGTTCCAAAATTTAGGGATTGCATCAGGCAGTTAATGGTCTGGGATGGTATTACCACAAATTCAAGAAAAATTATGCCAAAGCAGCAAAGTACTGGTTAAAAGCAGAAGAAATGGGGAACCCAGATGCATCATACAATCTTGGAGTCCTGCATTTGGACGGCATCTTCCCTGGAGTTCCTGGAAGAAATCAAGTGAGTAAGACTTGTGACCCACTCTGCAACTGGTCAGTCACTTGATCATGCAGCATTTGTTGAAGGTACACTATGTGCCCCAGACAAAACCCCAGACACAGCCCCTGTCCTCGAGGAGCTCAGGGGGTCTCGTAGGAAGACAAGATAGTGAAGAGGAAAGGGTGGCATCTGGCCAAGTGCCAAGTGTGTGGCAAATGGCATGATCCAAAGCTCTGGAGCCTGGAAACAGTGAAGGCCAAAGCAGCCAGGAAGGCTTCATGGAGGAGGGAGGCTTGAGCTATAGGGAGGAGTGGGAGATGACACAGGACAGGAATAAGCATGAGGTGGAGCAGAGACTGATCTTGCTAGAAGCAAGGAGAGCTAAGTCCAGATACGACTGCCTGGTGTGAAACCAGTTTTAATAATGATGAAAATACAATGGCAATCTTTAGTGTTGATTAAGCATTTCCTATGTGCCAAGCACCATGCAAAACACCCTACCATGTGCCCTCTTATGTAATCCTAATTCTCCTCTGAAATAGCTATTAATACTCTGGTTATGTCCATTTTTCAGATAAGTGACTGAGGTTCTGCAAAGTTAAGTAACGTAGAATCACACACTTAGTGGTGTGAAGACCTGGCCCTAGTGCACAGTGGAGGTCCACTCTATTAATAATAATGTTGATGTTGGGAATCATAACCTAAG
>NW_022315711.1:0-2115 GCF_002776525.5 Piliocolobus tephrosceles
TGACCTTGGATACCTGGGGTTGTTCTAGCACTTCTCTGGCTTCTGTGCTTAGGGAGTGAGATGCTCTTGGCCCTCTAGGGTGGACTGCCTGGCTAGACCTGATAAGAAAGTGGGATCATGAGGACGCACCTTCTGGGGAAGCTGGGGGACAGGCTACAATCAGAATCCCCATATCCATAAAGTAAAACAAATGTGTGACCCCTGTTTACATTGTTCTAGACAACTGCTTATATTAAAATATTTCAGTCTTACAGAAAAATTGGAAATAGAAGTACAACGAATATCTGGAGATCCTTCACTTAGATTCACCAATTGTTCACATTTTGTCTTATTTGTCCTCTCTGTAGATCTGTACAGTTTTTTAAATGAACCACTGAAACTCAGTTGCAAGTTTTCTGATTTTATGTAATAAAATGAAAAATTACTAAGAACAAAAATAAAAAAATGTAAATTAAAAAGAAGAAACTCAGGGCTGGGCGTGGTGCCTCACGCCTGTAATTCTAGCACTTTGGGAGGCCAAGGTGGGTGGATCACTTTGAGGCCAGGAGTTCAAGACCAGCCTGGGCAACATGGCAAACATCGTCTGTACTAAAGATTCAAAAATTAGCCAGACGTGGTAGCATGTGCCTGTAGTCCCAGCTACCCCGGAGGATGAGACAGCAGAATAGCTTGAACCCGGGAGGTGGAGGTTGCAGTGAGCCGCGATAGCACCGCTGCACTACAGCCTGAGTAATAGAGCAGGGCTCCATCTCAAAAAAATTAATTAATTAATTAATTAATTAAAATAAGTAAACGCAGTTGCAGATATTACAGTGCTCTATCCCTAAATAGCATACCTTTCCCAAGAGTAAGGATGTTCTTTTACACAACCATAATCCATTATCACACCTAAGAAGTTTGTCACTGATGATAATTTTATCTAATACATTGGTCTCAATTGTCCCCCAAATGTGTGAGTTTTTTTCTTTTAAATCCAGAGGTTAATGAAGGATCAGCCATTATGTTTGGACTTGATGTGCTGTGATATTTAAAAAAATATATAAACTAAAAGGAAAGGTACAGTCACACCTTATTTTATTATCCTTTGCAGATACTGTGTGTTTTACAAATTGAAGGTTTGTGGCAACCCTGCGTTAATTGGAGCCATTTTTCCAATGGCATGTGCTCACTTTGTCTCTGGGTCACATTTCAGTAATTCTTGGAATATTTTAGACTTTTTCGTTATTATCATATCTGTTACAGTGATCTGTGATCAGTGATCTTTCATGTTTTTATTATAATTGTTTTGGGGTACCACAAACCACACCCAGAAAAGAAGGTGAACTTAATCGATAAATGTTGTACGTTCTGACTGCTCTGCCCTTCTCCCATCTCTCTCCCTCTCTGTGGGCCTCCATATTCCCTGAGACACATTTATATTGAAATTAGACCAATTAATAACCATATAATGGCCTGTAAGTGTTCAAGTGAAAGGAAGAGTCACACATCTTGCACTTTAAATCAAAAGGTAGAAATAATTGAGCTTAGTGAGAAAGGCATGTTGAAAGCTGAGGCAGGCTGAAAGCTAGGCCATGTGCACCAGTTAGCCAAATTGTGAGTGCAAAGGAAAAATTCTTGAAGGAAATTAAAAGTGCTACTTCTGTGAACACATAAATGATAAGAAAGCAAAACAGCTTTATTGTTAATATGGAGAGAAAGTTCTAGTGTTCTGGATAGAAGATCAAACTAGCCACAACACTCCCTTAAGCCAAAGCCTAATCAGAAAAAGGCCCTAACTTTTTAATTCTTTGAAGGCTGAGAGAGGTGAGGAAGCTCCAGAAGAAAAGTTGGAAGCTAGCACAGGTTGGTTCATGAGGTTTAAGAAGCCATCTCTGTAACATAAAAGTGCAAGGTGAAGCAGCAAGTGCTGATGTAGAAGCTGCAGCAAGTTATCCAGAAGATCTAGCTAAGATCAGTGATGAAGGCGGCTACACCAAACAGCAGATTTTCCATGTAGATGAAACAACCTTCTAGTGGAAGAAGATACCATGTAGGGCTTTAATAGCTAGAGAGGAGAAGTCAACGCCTGGCTTCAAAACTTCAAAGGACAGGCTTATTCTCTTGTTAGGGTCTAAT
>NW_022315712.1:0-3605 GCF_002776525.5 Piliocolobus tephrosceles
CTGACTGAGGCTACCCAACACTCATGCTATGGGAGTTGTAATGAAATGCTTGTTGTTTTTCAAAATACCCACAATTGAGGGTTGTTTGTTATAAAGTGATAAATAACTGCAAGGATATTTCTTTATTGTATTATGTTTGTTACACTTTAAGTTCTAGGATACATGTGCTAAACGTGCAGCATTGCTACATAGGTGTACATGTGCCATGGTTGTTTGCTGCACCCATCAACCTGTCGCCTATATTAGGTATTTCTGCTAATGCTATTCTTCCCCTAGCCCTCCACCTCATGACAGGCCCCATTTTGTGATGTTCCCCTCCTTGTGTCCATGTGTTCTCATTGTTCAACTCCCACTTATAAGTGAGAACATGCAGTGTTAGGTTTTCTATTCTTGTGATAGTTTGCTGAGAATGATGGTTTCCAGCTTCATTCATGTCCCTGCAAAAGAGCTGTACTCATCCATTTTATGGGTGCATAGTATTCTATAGTATATATGTACAACATTTTCTTAATCCAGTCTATCACTGATGGAATTTGGGTTTGTTCCAAGTCTTTCTTCTTGTGAATAGTGCTACAATAAACATATGTATGCATGTATCTTACAGAATGATGTACAATCCTTTGGGTATATGCCCAGTAATGGGATTGCTGGGTCAAATGGTATTTCTAGTTCTATATCCTTGAGCAATCACCACACTGTCTTCCACAAAGGTTGAACAAATTTACACTCCCACCAACAGTGTAAAAGAATTCCCATTTCTCCACATCCTTTCCAACATCAGTTGTTTCATAACTTTTTAATGATCACCATTATAACTGGCGTGAGATGGTATTTCATTGCGGTTTTGAATTGCATTTGTCTAATGACAAGTGATAATGAGCTTTGTTTCATATTTTTGTTGGCTGTATACATGTCTTCTTTTGAGAAGTGTCTGTTCATATCCTTCACCCACTTTTTGATAGGGTTGTTTGGTTTTTTTTCCTGGTAAATTTGTTTAAGTTCTTTATAGATTCTGAATATTAGCCCTTTGTCAGGAGGATAGATTACAAAAATTTTTCCCATTCTGTAGGTTGCCTGTTCACTCTGATGATAGTTTCTTTTGCTATGCACAAGCTCTTTAGTTTAGTTAGATCCCATTTGTCTATTTTGGCTTTTGTTACTATTGCTTTTGATGTTTTAGTCATGAAGTCTTTCCCACACCTATGTCCTAAATAATATTGCCTATGTTTTCTTCTAGGATTTTTATGATTTTAGGTCTTACGTTTAAGTCTGTAGTCCATCTTGAGTTAATTTTGTATAAGATGTACAGTAGGGTTCCAGTTTCAGTTTTCTGCAGATGGCTAGCCAGTTTTCCCAGCACCATTTATGAAATAGGGAACGTTTTCCCCATTGCTTGTTTTTGTCAGGTTTGTCAAAGATCAGATGGTTGTATATGTGTGGTGTTATTTATCAGGCCTCTGTTCTGTTCCATTGGTCTACATATCTGTTTTGGTACCACTACCACACTGTTTTGGTTACTGTACAATTGTAATATGGTTTGAAGTCAGGTATCATGATGCCTCCAGCTTTGTTCCCTTTGCTTAGGTTTGTCTTGGTTCTGCAGGCTCTTTTTTGGTTCTATATGAAGTTTAAAGTAGTTTTCCTTTTTTCCAATTCTGGGAAGAAAGTCAATGATAGCTTGATGTCAATAGCATTGAATTTATAAATTACTTTGGGCAGTATGGCCATTTTCATGATACTGACTCTTCCTATCCATGAGCATGGAATGCTTTTCCATTTATTTGTGTCCTGTCTTATTTTCTTAAGCAGTGGTTTGCAGTTCTCCTTGAAGAGGTCGTTCACATCCCTCATAAGTTGTATTCATAGATATTTTATTCTCTTTGTATCAATTGTGAATGGGAGTTCACTCATGATTTGGGTCTCTGGTTTATAATTATTATTATTATCAGTGTATAGGAATGCTTGTGTTTTTTGCACATTGACTTTCATCCTGAGACTTTGCAGAAGTTGATTATCAGCTGAAGCAGATTTGGGGCTGAGACAGGGAGATTTTCTTAACGTATAATCATGTCATCTGCAGAGACAATTCGACTTCCTCTTTTCCTATTTCAATAACATTTATTTCTTTATCTTGCCTGATTTCTCTGTCCAGAACCTCCAATACTGTTTTGAATAGAAGTAGTGAGAAAAGGCATCCTTCTCTTTCACCGATGTTCAAAGGGAATGCTTCCAACTTTTGCCCATTAAATATGATATGGGCTGTGGGTTTGTCATAAGTAGGTCTTACTATTTTGAGATATGTTCCATCAATACCTAGTTTATTGAGAGTTGTTAGCATGAACTGGTGTTTAATTTTGTCAATAGCCTTTTCTGCATTTACTGAGATAATAATTTTTTATTCCATTGGTTCTATTTATGTCATGGATTACGTTTTTTGATTTTCGTATGTTGAACCAGCCTTGCATCCCAAGTATGAAGCCGATTTGCCTGTGGTGGATAAGCTTTTTGATGTGCTGCTGGATTTGTGTTGCCAGTGTTTTATTTAGGATTTTCACATCGATCTTCAACAGGGATATTCATCTGAAATTTCTTTTTTTTTGTTGTGGTTCTGCCAGGTTTTGGTATCAATATGATGCTAGCCTCATAAAATGAGTTAGCGAGGATTCCTTCTTTTTCTACATTTGGAATAGTTTCAGAAGGAATGGTACCATCTCCTCTTTGTACCTCTGGCAGAATTCAGCTGCGAATCCATCTGGTCCTGGACTTTCTTTGGTTGGTAGGCTATTAATTACTGCCTCAATTTCAGAACTTGGTTTTTCTTTCTCCTTTCTTGATGCTCTTAGGGGTTTAATTATGAAATAAGATGAATTCAGTTGACTATCTTTGATTCTAATCCACTCCTAGGTCTTAGAGGAGTGCCTTCTGATCACTTTCTCCATGCCTGTGTGTCTTTTGTTAAATGTTCCAAACATCTGTCCTCCTCAGGAAAGGGTAACAGATGGCACACAAAACCATACCTTTGGCCTGTCAGTCCTAATCTGCTGTCTTTGCACTTCCTGAAGTTCAGATGAAAGTGGAAACGCTAGGTGGGTTGGAATCTCTTGCAGATGTGGTCCATTTGGCTATGGAAGGTGGGGACAAGTGAAGTTATTTGCCATGCTGTCGGTGTGTTACCAGGGCAATAGGAGTCTGCAACGCCTAGTGACAAGTGATAGTGGTGGGTGGAATGTCACACATCCTGCCATATGAGTGTTTCCTGGGGTGACAGGAGGCTGTATACATTACCTCAACTCACACAAAGCAAGATTACTCAGCTGAAAGCTCTGTCAGGTATTACCTGTCTGGTTACCAGTGACAGGTTCAGGTGGAACATCCTCTGCTATTCAGGTGTTTCCTGGGACAATAGGAAGCTGAGCCCTCCAGCTGAGTTCACACAAAAAGGAGGCCACTTGGCTGGAAGCTCTAGCAAGCATTGCCCATCTGGCTAAGAGCAGCAGAATGGGTGAGGTTGTGTGCCATGCCATCTGGGTGTTTCCTGGGACAACAGGAAGCTGCATTCTTCTGCTGCATTCAAACAGAAGTGAGACTGCTGGGCTGGAAGCTCT
>NW_022315713.1:0-5012 GCF_002776525.5 Piliocolobus tephrosceles
TGTGTATTCCAGTAAAACTACTAGGTAGTTGGAACAGGAGATAGGATGGATTTTACTCACAGCCATGGTTTGCCAACCCCTGCTCTACACCACAAGCCCCACTCCGATTTAAGAAATGATTTCTAGATCTTACTGGTGGCCAATGACTAGCCTTTTGTGACACGTAGAAAAAGTACATGAAAGTTGCTATTATATATTACGTGTTTTCATGAACATTTTTGCTAGCTGATTATGAGAACTCTAGTTTCCATTGATGTCTTAAAGTTTTGCTTTCCTTAAATGGCTGGTTTAAAAAATTATTTTGGTTATTCTAGTAGTTGTCAGTATAATCTTTTTTAAAAGTGGATTTTTGGCCTATTGTTAGAGGCAAATGTTTAAATTATTTAAAAGTTTTAGGTCTGCTGTCTAGGAGCCAGGGTTTGGAGTCAGACACCTTAGAAATGTACCTGATGCTCTCTCTGTTCTACTGTGGTAAACTGGCATGGAAACCACTGTGGTGACTGAGCATCCCATATGCTTGAAATTCTAAGCAACATCCAATGCATAAGTGATAGTTTGTCAGGATTTTGTAAGAACTCCCACTACGGTCAAACCACCTCTTGTACCATATTTTGGTGACCATCCCCATTTCTCAAGATTCTGTGAAGGTGCTTTTCCTACCTGTTCTGACACCCTGGATGCCCATCGTCTAAGTGTTCTACTTGATACACTCAGTTTCAATTCATGTGTTTGTCAGAACTTCTTCAGATGAAATTAAGCATTGAAAGATATGTTTTGACTACATTCAGTCTCTGTCAGAATATATTCTCTGAAAACTTTGTGAATTATGAGAAGAAAATGTTATATCCTAAGCTGCTCTCTGCTACCCAGTACAACTTTAGACTATTTTAAACACTAATAAGCAGTATATGCAGAATTAAAATTGCTGTAAGTTTTATTACATTCAAAATATAAGTAGGAATGTGGAAACTGCCATCCCCAAAGTAGTTGATGCTGTTTTGAGTCATGTATATCAGTGTTCCACCCAGTGAGTATTGAGATTTCAATTTAGTAAGTTTTTTTAGTCTACTCTGTTATCATTCATTTTAAAATCTTTTAAACTATTGTTTAAATTTAAAGGGCCCGGAAAAAATAGTTTATTCTACATATAGTCGAAAATCTGCCAAAGAAGTAAGAGGTAAATTGTTGGAGTTACATGTGAATTATTATGTTTTAGAAGAGGCATGGTGTGTTATGAGAACTAAGTGAGTATTAACCCTGTGCTCTCTGATATGGTATATTTTTAAGCAACAAATGTTTCACTTTATTACAGTAGTCCTGATTCTTTAAGAGATTTTAGTTTAAATTCATTAAAATATTATCCTGGTATCTTAGTTTAAATTATTTCATCTAGAGAAGTAAAATTATACTATCAATGAAGTAGAATTTAATTCCAAACATTATAGTATATTTTAACATCCTGATTTTTCAATTTAACATCTTCTACTTAGCTTTTTTCATAATTTTTGAAATACGAAAATTTTTATTAGATATCTGAAATATGGATTTGAATTTAAAACATAGTGAGATATTAGCATCCAGTACCGTGGCTGAGTCGGATTTGTAAGACTTAAAAGTAAAGTGACAAAACCCAAAATGCCATAATAAGAAAAACATCCTAAGAAAAACATAATAAGAAAAATTAAAATTTTTTAATTTCTGAATTTTGAATCTCTAAAAATCATAAAATTCTAAGATGTGTAATGGATCTTTTGAGGCCTTTGTTTAGGCTCCTAAGCAGAGATATTAGCTCCTGCACATGACAGGAAATTCAGGCACATTAATTGTCTCCTAGAACAACACATTGGCAATCAGAAGAACAAAACAGGTTCTACAGTAACTTCAACATATCATTTACATTGTGCAAAAGGTTTCAGAGATGCACACTAAAATGAGAAACTATGACCAACACCCTGAAAAAAAAAATAAGTTAATAGAAACCAATTCAAGTAGGTCCAGATGTTGGATTTAGCAGCCAAAGACTGCAAAGCCACTATTACACATTCAAAGGCTTCAGAAAAATATATTCAATAAATTAAAAGAAAACATGGTATCCATGAGTGAAGGGATATGGAATCTCAGCAAATAGAAACACTCTAACCCCCATGGGAATTCTAGAGCTGAGAAGTATAGTAAATGAAATGAAAATTATTTAAATGTACTCAACAAGTTTTGAGATGAAAACAGAACATCTGAACAGAAAATTCAGTGAATTTGAAGATAAATCAAGAGAGAATAGTTAATCAAAAGAACAGGAACCAAAAAGATTGAAAAATAACCAATGTCACAGACCTGTGTAACATTAAGTAGTTCAACACATGCATAATTTTAATATTAGGTGTAATGAAAAAAAGAACATGACAGAAAAAATATTGAAGAAATGTTGGCCAAAAATTTCTCAAGTTTGATAAGAGCTACTAACTTAAAGATCTGCTAAGCTCAACAAATCCAACTGGGTTAAACCCAAAGAAAACCAAAGCAAGGCACATTATAGTCAAAATGGTAAAATCAAAGATAAAGAGAAAATTTGAAAATAAGAGAAAAAATGATATGCTATATAAACATCTGACTTCTCAACATAAATAGTGGAAATTATCAGACACTGGAATGATAATTCAAAGTGCTGAAGAAGAAAAATCAACAATTCTATATTTAATGAAATTATCTTTTAAAAATGGAGGCCAAAAATACATTTTTCAGATCAAAAAAATCTAATATAATTTGTTGGTAACAGATTTATACTTCAACATGGACAAGAAGTTCTATCAGCTGATGAGAAATGATGCCAGATTGTAACTCAGATATACAAGAAATACCGAAATGCACTGGAAATGGTAAATATGTGGATATTAATCACTATATATTTTTCTTCTCTGAAAATCTTTAGAAGACATTATTTAAGACAAAGATGATACCATTATTTTTTTACTTCATGACAGAAATTAAATATACATGACAGTAGCACAAAAATTGAGTAAATGGAAATGTATGATTTACTAGAAATAACCCAATTTAAATGATAAGTAAATCATGATATGTTAAAGATGCTTGTTATCATCCCTAGCAAAACCACTCAAAAAATAAAACAGTGGGGAAAAAAAAGAGCATAATGGCAAGCCTAGACATGGATGAGCCTGGATACATTAAGTGAAATCAGTCAGCCACAGAAAGATGAATAGTGCATGTTGTCACTCATGTGAAAGCTAAAAGAAGTAGCTCATAGACGTAGAGTAGAATTGTGGTAGTCAGAGTCTGAGTGGGAAGGGTAAGGAGGAGAAGAAAATAAGGAGAGGTTGGTTAAGAGATACAAAATTAGAGATAAATAGAAGGAATAAGTTCTAGTGTTCTCTGGCACTTTAGAGTGAATATTAGTTAACAGTAACTTATCGTATATGTCAAGAAAGAACAGGATTCTGAATGTTCCCAGCACAAACAAATGGTAAACATTTGAACTGATGGATATCCTTACCCTGATTTATCATTACACATTGTAATTATGCATTGAAATATCACTCTATACTTATAAATATGTATAAGTATTACTTGTCAACTAAAAATAAAAGGGGAAAAAGCCTAAACATATAACCAGCTTAAGACCCAGCAATTGTACTGGGCATTGTTTCACAGATAGGTGAAAAGTTGTGTTCATACAGAATTCTGTAGAAAAATGTCTACAGCAGCTTTATTTGTAATAGCCTAAACCTGAAACAACCCAGATGTTTTTTGCAAGGTGAATGGTTAAATAATAGTAATCTATTCATACTATGGAATACCGCTCAGCAATAGGATCAAACTATTGATACACTCAAGTGTCAGGAGCCATGAGGCCCGGAGTTAGCCAACCTCTGTTGCTTGATCTCCGCAAAGCAGACACAAAATGGCACATTTCCGGGTTCTTCATTATAACCTGTTCCCGTGCACGCCTAAAACCTTTCCCGTGCACGCCTAAAACCTTTCCCGCGCCCGCCCAAACCTTTCCCACGCGCGCCCAAACCTTTCCTAGGAGCAAACCTTTTCGCGCCCAGAAAGATATGCAGCCTATGGCGCAGGTGCCATCCCGCGCCCGGGAAAATTACAAACCCATGGCGCATGCGCAATTGTAATTTGAGAAGACCTGGCCCCCACCCCCCGGCACCGCCCTGGCCCAACCTCTTCCCCTGCCAGCCTATATAAGGCATCGCACCACCATTATTAAACGAGACTTGATCAGGCTATTTGTCTTGTCTCCATTTCTCGTGTTTTCTTGTCTCCTCCATTCCCACTCCCCCTTCCAGGGCCTGTTCGACTGTCCCGCGGGTCGGGACACTCAAGATCCTGGATGAATCTCCAGAGAATTGTTTGAATGAAGAAAAGACAATCCCCAAAGGTTACATACTGTATGATTCCATTTATGTAACTGTCTTCAAATGACAAAATTATGGATAATGATTTGTGGTTGCGAGGGGTTAGGGTGGGGTGGGAATGTGGGGAAAGTATAGTATGTGTGGCTATACAAGCGATCTCCGTGGTGATGGAAATGCTCTCTATCACCATTCTATCAATGTGAATTATCTGGCTGTGATATTATGCAAATATGCAAGATGTTACCATGGCGGGGGACACTGTTTAAAGTCTATACAAGAGCTACTTGTATTATCTCTCACTTAATGTGGATCTCCAAACTTGAAATAAAGTGTTTTTTTTTTTTTTTAAAAAGAGCACAATAGCAAGCCTATATCAAACCGTATCAGTAATTTCACAGTGAAGGAGGACTAAACTTTTCCAAACAAAAGGCGGAGATTGGCAAACTGAATACAAGAGCAAAACCTATCTATGGGCTGCCTGCAAGAGGTGCATTTTAAATGCAAATATGTATATTGGCTGAAGGAAAGAGAATGGAAAAGATACCATGTGAGTAAACATTAGAAAGCTGAAGTGAAAAATGTATAAATATCAGATAAGATAGATGTTAAGACAAAGAATATTACTAGAAA
>NW_022315716.1:0-2445 GCF_002776525.5 Piliocolobus tephrosceles
AACTCTACCTTTCCATAATAGTCTTCCTGCAAATCTCTTTAATCATAACATTCATAGCCACAGAATTATTATTATTTTATATCCTATTTGAAACTACCCTCATCCCTACCCTAATTATTATTACTCGATGAGGCAACCAAGCAGAACGCCTCAATGCAAGTACATACTTCCTATTTTATACACTAGCCGGCTCTCTCCCCCTATTAATCATATTAATCCACACCCGTAACAACCTAGGCTCACTAAATGTCATACTATTAACACTTACAGCTCAAAAACTAACAACCACCTGATCACACAATCTAGCTTGGCTAGCATGCATAATAGCTTTCATAGTAAAAATACCCTTATATGGCCTACACTTATGACTTCCTAAAGCCCATGTTGAAGCCCCTATTGCTGGGTCAATAGTTCTTGCCGCAGTACTCCTAAAACTGGGCGGCTATGGTATGATACGACTTACCTCAATCCTCAATCCCCTGACAGAATACATAGCCTACCCCTTTCTCATATTATCTTTATAAGGCATAATCATAACAAGCTCAACCTGCCTCTGACAAACGGACCTGAAATCACTTATCGCATACTCCTCCGTAAGCCGCATAGCTCTAGTAATTATAGCTTCCCTCATTCAAACCCCCTGAAGCTTCACTGGCACAATTATCCTTATAATCGCCCATGGACTCACCTCATCTATACTATTCTGCCTAGCAAATTCAAATTATGAACGAACCCATAGCCACATTATAATACTTTCTCGAGGGCTTCAAACCCTACTTCCATTAACAGCCTTCTGATGATTCATAGCAAACCTCACCAACCTAGCGTTACCCCCCACTATTAATCTAATAGGAGAACTACTTGTAAT
Source organism: Piliocolobus tephrosceles (assembly GCF_002776525.5). NCBI lineage: Eukaryota > Metazoa > Chordata > Mammalia > Primates > Cercopithecidae > Piliocolobus > Piliocolobus tephrosceles. Next base: position 869 of record NW_022315716.1, read on the forward strand.
AATAACTTCATTTTCTTGATCACATATTACCATCACACTCACAGGACTAAACATACTAATCACTGCCCTTTACTCCCTACGCATATTCATTACAACGCAACGAGGAGTACTCACCCACCACATCATCAACATAAAACCCTCCTTTACACAAGAAAACATATTAATATTTATACACCTCTCCCCTATTATTCTCCTATCCCTCAACCCCAGTATTATTCTAGGCTTCACCCCTTGTAAATATAGTTTAACTAAAACATTAGATTGTGGATCTAACCATAGAAACCCACCACTTCTTATTTATCGAGAAAGCTTGCAAGGACTGCTAACCCATGCTCCGGTATTTAACAAAACGGCTTTCTCAACTTTTAAAGGATAACAGTCATCCATTGGTCTTAGGAACCAAAAACATTGCTGCAATTCCAAATAAAAGTAATAACCATGTACGCCTCCACTGTCATAATAACCTTAACTTCCCTAACCTTCCTAATTATTATTACCTTTATTAACCCCAACAAAAAACACCTATACCCTAACTATGTAAAAACAACTATCATAGTTACCTTCACCATTAGCCTCCTTCCCACAGTCCTATACATCCTCCTAGACCAAGACATAATCATTTCAAACTGACATTGAACAACCATCCAGTCACTAGAGCTAACACTAAGCTTCAAATTAGACTACTTCTCCATAATGTTTATTCCAATCGCGTTATTTATTACTTGGTGCATTACAGAATTCTCATTATGGTACATAGACTCAGACCCAAACATTAACCAATTCTTTAAGTATCTCCTCATTTTCCTCACCACTATACTAATTCTAATTACTGCTAACAACCTTTTCCAACTCTTCATTGGGTGAGAAGGTGTAGGAATTATAACCTTTCTACTAATTAGTTGATGACACGCTCGAACAGATGCCAACACAGCAGCCATTCAAGCAATCTTGTATGACCGCATTGGTGATATTGGCTTTATCCTAGCCATAACGTGATTTCTCCTGCATTATAACTCATGAGCCTTCCAACAAATATTTATCCTAAACTCTAACCCAAACCTTCTACCACTGATAGGCCTCCTCCTAGCAGTGACAGGAAAATCAGCTCAACTTGGCCTCCACCCTTGACTACCTTCCGCCATAGAAGGCCCAACCCCGGTCTCAGCCTTACTCCACTCCGGCACTATAGTCGTAGCCAGAGTGTTTTTACTCATCCGCTTCCACCCTCTAGTAGAGAACAATATATTAATCCAAAGTCTTACATTATGCCTGGGAGCCATTACTACTATGTTTACAGCAGTCTGCGCTTTAACACAAAATGATATTAAAAAAAATTGTAGCCAGCCGAGCGCGGTGGCTCAAGCCTGTAATCCCAGCACTTTGGGAGGCTGAGACGGGCGGATCACGAGGTCAGGAGATCGAGACCATCCTGGCTAACACGGTGAAACCCCGTCTCTACTAAAAAAATACAAAAAACCAGCCAGGCGAGGTGGCGGGCACCTGTAGTCCCAGGCTACTCGGGAGGCTGAAGCAGGAGAATGGCGTAAACCCGGAGGCGGAGCTTGCAGTGAGCTGAG
>NW_022315716.1:2545-6592 GCF_002776525.5 Piliocolobus tephrosceles
AAAAAAAAAAAAAAAAAAAATTAGCGGGGCGAGGTGGCGGGCACCTGTAGTCCCAGCTACTCGGGAGGCTGAGGCAGGAGAATGGCGTAAACCCGCGAGGCTGGAGTGAGCTGAGATCCGGCCACTGCACTCCAGCCTGGGCCACAGAGCGAGGCTCCGTCTCAAAAAAAAAAAAAAAAAAAACGTAGCCTTCTCCACCTCAAGCCAACTAGGGTTAATAATAGTCACTATCAGCATCAACCAACCATATCTAGCATTCCTACATATCTGCACTCATGCTTTCTTCAAAGCTATATTATTCATTTGCTCCGGTCTATTATCCACAATCTAAATAACAAGCAAGACATTTGAAAATTAGGGGGGCTATCTAAAATAATACCCCTCACCTCAACTTCCCTAACTATTGGTAACCTAGCACTCACAGGCATGCCATTCCTCACAGGCTTCTACTCCAAAGACCTTATTATCGAAACCGCAAACACGTCATATACCAACGCCTGAGCCCTATCTATCACTCTCATTGCCACTTCCCTAACAAGCGCCTACAGCACTCGGACTATTATTCTCACACTAACAGGACAACCACGCTTTCCAACCTCAATTTGCATTAATGAAAATAACCCAACTCTATTAAACCCAATAAAAAGCCTAACAATCGGCAGTTTACTCGCAGGATTTCTTATTACCAAAAACATGTCCCCTACCACACTGCCCCAATCAACAATACCTCACTACCTAAAACTCCTAGCCCTATGCATAACCACCCTAGGCTTCCCAGTAGCCTTAGACCTCACCCTTATAACCAATAACCTCAAAATAAATACCCCGTCACACATATTGAAATTCTCTAACATATTAGGGTACTTTCCCACTACAATTCATCGAATAATCCCCTACCAAAACCTACTCATAAGCCAAAATCTGGCCTTCCTTTTACTAGACTCAATCTGACTAGAAAAATCAATACCCAAAACAGTGTCACACATCCACATTATTACTTCCATCACCACAACCACTCAAAAGTGTATAATTAACTTTATTTCCTCTCCTTCCTTATCCCTCTTATCCTAATCCCACTTCTAATAGCATAACCTATTACCTCGAGTAATTTCAATCACAATATACACACCAACAAACAATGTTCAACCAGTACCACCACTAACCAACGCCCATCATCATGCAAAGCACCCGCACCAATAGAATCCTCTCGAATTAGCCCAGACCCTTCTCCCTCAAAAATTACTCAACTCCCTATGTTATTTTAATTTACTACCACCACCAACTCATCATAACTTAAACCCCATAAAACTAATCCTACCTCCATCACTAACCCTAATCAGAAGACTACCTAAAACCTCAAATCCTGAACCCCATGCTTCACGATACTCTTCAATAGCCATCGCCGTAGTATAACCAAAAACAACCATTATACTTCCCAAATAAATTAAAAACATTATTAAACCTATATAAGTACCCCATAATTTAAAATAATTACACAACCAACCACGCCACTAACAATCAATGCTAATACCCCATAAATAGGAGAAGGCTTAGAAGAAAACCCTACAAATCCCATAACCAATAGTACACTTAATAAAAATAAAATGTATGCCATCGTTTCCACATGGACTCCAACCATGACCAATGATATGAAAAACCATCGTTGTATTTCAACTGCAAAAACATTAATGACCCCAACACGCAAATCTAATCTAATCAAAAAAATAATTAGCCATTCCCTCATTGACCTACCCACCCCATCCAACATTTCCATATGATGAAATTTCGGCTCACTCCTCGCAACTTGCCTGATCTTACAAATTATCACAGGTCTATTCCTAGAAATACACTACTCACCAGACACCTCCTCTGCTTTCTCCTCAATCGCACATATCACTCGAGATGTAAACTACGGCTGAACTATCCGCTATCTCCACGCCAATGGCGCCTCTATATTCTTCATCTGCCTATTCCTGCACGTAGGCCGAGGCTTATATTATGGCTCATTCTTCCTCCTCGAAACCTGAAACATCGGCATTACACTCCTACTCATAACCATAGCAACAGCCTTCATGGGCTACGTATTTCCATGAGGACAAATATCATTTTGAGGTGCCACAGTAATTACAAATTTATTATCGGCAATCCCATATATCGGAACTACTCTTGTTCAATGGGTCTGAGGCAGGTACTCTATCGACAACCCAACCCTCACATGATTCTTCACCCTTCATTTTGCCCTACCCTTTATTATCACAACCTTCACAGCCCTACACCTACTTTTCCTACATGAAACAGGATCAAATAACCCCTGCGGAATCTCCCCCCACTCTGACAAAATCCCCTTTCACCCCTACTACACAATCAAAGATATTTTAGGCCTAGCCCTCCTCCTTCTTATTCTAATAACACTAGTACTATTTTCACCCGACTTTTTAAGCGACCCAGACAATTATACCCCAGCCAACCCACTAAGCACCCCCCCCACACATCAAACCAGAATGATATTTCCTATTTGCATACGCAATCCTACTATCTGTCCCCAATAAGCAAGGAGGAGTTCTAGCACTCCTCCTATCTATCCTTGTCCTAATGATCATACCCATACTCCACAAATCCAAACAACAAAGCCCGAGACAGGATTGCTGGAGCACAGGAGTTCAAGACCCACCTGAGCAACACAGGGAGACCCTGTCTCTACAAAAAGATTTTAAAAAACTAAGTGGGTGCCTATTCCAACACGGGCGTGTTGGCTCACACCGGTAGTCCCAGCACTTTGGGAGCCTGAGGCAGGCGGATCACCTGAGGTCAGGAATTTGAGTCCAGCATGGCCAAAATGGTGAAACCCCGTCTCTACTAAAAATACAAAAATTAGCTGGGCGTGGTGGTGCACAACAGTAATCCTAGCTACTCGGGAGGCTGAGGTAGGAGAATCGCTTGAGCCCAGGAGGTGGAGGTTGCAGTGAACAGAGATCACACCATTGCACTCCAGCCTGGGTGACAGAGCGAGATTCCATCTCAAAAAAAAAAAAAAAAATTTTGCTGGGTGTGGTAGCATATGCCTGTAGACCCAGCTACTGGGGAGGCTGAGGTGGGAGGATCACTTGAGCCCAGGGGGTGGAGGCTCAGTGAGCTATGATTGTGCATGTCACTGCACTCCAGTCTAGGTGACAGAGCAACATCACGTTCAAAGAAAAGGAATGATAATAATAATAATAGGACCAATAGACAGAGAATCAGTAAGGATACAGAAGCTTGAATAACACCATTAACCAAACTGACGTAACTATAGAATACTCTGCACAAACTACCAGAATACAAATTCTGTTCAAGTGCATTAGGAATACTTACCAAGGTATATTATATTCGAACCAGAAAAACAACTCTTGGTAAATTTAAAAGGTTTCAGGTCTTATCACGAGTTTTTTTTCTTACCACTGTGTTATTAATTTAGAAATCAGTGACAGAAAAAAAAAATCAATAAGACAACCCCAATATTTGGAATCAAAACATACTTTTAAAATAACCAATGGGGACCGGGAGCAGTGGTTCACGCCTGTAATTCCAGCACTTTGGGAGGTCGAGGCAGGTGGATCACAAGGTCAGGAGTTCAAGACCAGTGTGGCCACGATGGGGAAACCTCGTCTCTACTAAAAATACAAAAGTTAGCCGGACATGGTAGCAGGCACCTGTAACCGTAGCTACTCAGGAGGCTTAGGCAGAGAACTGCTTGAACCTGGGAGGTGGTGGTTGCAGTGAGCCAAGATCGGGCGGCTGCACTCCAGCATGAGCGACAGAGCAAGAATCTGTCTCAAAATATAAAATTAATTAACTAGTTAATTAAATAAAATAACCAATGGCTAAAAATAAGACAAAAATATCAAGTATTTTTAAGACGGTTAAAGCAGTAATTGAAAGAAAAATTTATACAATTACATGACTATATTAGAAAAGAAACAAATCAGTGACTTCATCTTTTCCTTAAGAAACTAGAAGAGCAAAAGAAAGAAAGATCGAGCAGAAGTCAATGAAACAGAAACAGAAAAA
>NW_022315719.1:0-3374 GCF_002776525.5 Piliocolobus tephrosceles
GAGTCTCGCTCTGTTGCGCCCAGGCTAGAGTGCAGTGGCGCGATCTTGGCTCACTGCAAACTCTGCTTCCTGGGTTCAAGTGATTCTCCTGCCTCAGCCTCCCAAGTAGCTGGGACTACAGGCGCCCATCACAACACCCGGTTAATTTTTTTATTTTTAGTAGAGACAGGGTTTCACCATGTTGGTCAGGCTGGTCTTGAACTCCTGACCTTAGGTGATCCGCCCACCTTGACCTTCCAAAGTGCTGAAATTACAGGTGTGAACCACCGCGCCCGGCCCAGGTTTTCCTTAAGTTTCACTTCACTTATACCTTTAGGGGAAAAAAATCCACACATCTTTTTCTTTTTACTTTCTTTTTTTTAGAAGCGGAAGGACTTAAAGATACCAGATCATTGTGGTTTTCTGATGACTAGATAGTGGATGATAGTTAACATTTATTGTTTATCTGTAGGAATCTGTCCTAGGTGCTGCATAGACATTACCTCATTTATTCCTCACAGCAGCATTCAAGCTAGAACTTTTTATCCCCAGTTTTACAGATGACAAGGTTTTGTGAGGTCCTAGGTCAATGGAGTGATAGTGAGTGACAAAGCCTTGACTGAAAGAAAGCAGGGCTGGGCTCAATCCTGGGCTTTCTGATTCTAGAGTGTGCGCTCCTCCTAAGCCGTGTGCTAACGGGCCTTAGGGATGACTAATGGGCAAGCCTGAGAGCCCCGACGCCTGCTGCTGCCACCACCCCAGATCTGATCGGTGGTGGGAGTTGGACCGGGCTTTATGTTCTATTGCAGTACAGTTTTCACACCCTGGTCTTTTCGTTTGCTAGAAGCATTCATCTAGCCAGGTGGAGGGTCATTACTTTAGAAAAAATAATCAGAACTGAGAAAACATCTGCATTTGCAGAGAATGAAGTATTTAATAAGACCAGATGGGCCGGCGCAGTGGCTCATGCCTGTAATCCCAACACTTTGGGAGGTTGAGGTGGGCAGATTGCTTGAGCCCAGTAGTTTGAGAGCAGTCTGGGCAACTTAGCTAAACCCCATCTCTACAAAAAGTACAAAAATTAGCTGGGCATGGTGGTGTATACCTGTGGTCCCAGCTACTCTGGAGGCTAAGGTGAGAGGATTGCCTGAGCTCAGGAGGCCGAGGTTGCAGTGAGCCGAGATCACACCACTGTATTGTAGCCTGGGTCACAGAGCAAGACTCTGTCTCAAAAAAAAAAAAAAAACTAGATGGGGAGATTAAGGACAGAGAGAATCAAAGAGAATCAAAGTGGTTTATGGACAGAGGAAATTGGAAATTAGCGATACTCTGACCCAGAGGTCATCTTTAGTTTCCAGGCCATTTTGCTTAAGTTGCTGGTGGAATTGTGAAACTGGAGGCAAGTAAATAAGTCTCTCAGTTTCTACTTTAGGTGGCAGAGTTGAAAATCTGATTCCTTTTTGACCTTTAGCTTCCAGTGTACTTTAATGCAGTACCTTGTGGGCATGGTGGGCATGTGGTTCAGAAATTTACCTAAACTCTGTGGCGTTCCCCTTCTTTCCAGCCACGCACTCTGTCATCTTTGGTCCCACTCTTCAGAATTCAGCTCTAATCCCATGGAGTTGGGGGGTGATGGGTGGTGTCAGACACTCAAGTGCTTGGGTTGCTCCGATGGAGAGAACAGCATTCTGCCTCCATGGGCCTCAGTTTTACGTGACTTGTTGTTTTCTTGAGGGTGGCCTTTAGCCATCTCTAGCTCTAAAGACACCAAGAGACTGGAAGGAATGACCAGGAAACTGTCACCCCAAACCCTGCAGTTGATAACGTTTTTTTTTTTTTTTTAAATTGATACAGCATCTCACTCTGCCGCCTAGGCTGGAGTGCAGTGGTGCGATCATGGTTCACTGCAACCTTGACCGCCTGAGTAACTGAGACTACAGGCGTGCACCACCAAGCTTGGCTAATTTTTTACCAGAATGGTAATGGCATGAACCTGGGAATGGCGTGAACCTGGGAGGCGTAGCTTTCAGTGAGCCGAGATTGCGCCACTGCACTCCAGCCTGGGTGACAGAGCGAGACTCCGTCTTGAAAGAAAGGAAAAGAAAAGAAAAGAAAAGGCTGGGTGCAATGGCTCACATCTGTAATCCCAGCACTTTAAGAGGCAAAGGTAGGAGTATTGCTTGAGACCAGGAGTTTGAGACCAGCCTGGGCAACATAGTGAGACCCTGTCTCTACAAAAATTTTAAAAATTAGCTGGGCATGGTGGTGTACACCTATAGTCCCGGTTGCTCAGACGGCTGAGGTGGGAGGGTCACTTGAGGCCAGGAGTTTGAGGCTGCAGTGAACTATAATCATGCCGCTGCATTCCAGCCTGGGTGAGAGTGAGACCCTGTCTCTCAAAAGAAAAAAGAAAGGGAAGACAGAAATCAGATTAAAGAAGAGAGAAGAAGTGAGACTGTTGGCTTATACCTTGATGAAAGGTGGAAGTGGAAGGGCAAGAGCTTCTCCTAAGTAGTGAGTACCTTGGCAAGGACAGCAGTATCTTTTTCGTGTTCTGTTAGGCCATGTCTCCTTAGTGCCCAGCTCAGAGTGCACGTATGTTATGTATAAGGGAATCTAACAGAGGAGTCTTCCTGCATTAGGCACATCTGCAGGTGTCTGTTGAATCGTATATCTGCTGAAGGATTCAGTCTGGTTAACTCTGGCAGGAGAGGGACGGACAACACAGCCACGTGGTTAACTAGTAGCTTTTATTGACTTTTCTTGTGTAAAGGCAAAATGAAACCCTAGTCGCAGCCTTCTCCTCTCTCCTCTCCGTGTTTTTTGTTTTTTGTTTTTTTTTCAGATAGTGTCTTGCTGTGTGGCCCCAGCCGGAGCTGGAGTGGCGTGATCTCGGCTCACTGCAGCCTTGACCTCCCAGTCTCAGGCCATCTCCCCAACCTCAGCCACCTGAGTAGCTGGGACTATAGGCCCACACCTCCACACCCGACTAATTTTTAAATTTTGCATAGAGACAAACTCTCTCTGTGTTGCTCAGTCTGGTCTTGAACTGCGGGGCTCAAGCAATCCTTCTGCCTTAGCCTCCCAAAGTGCTGGGATTATGGGCACCCCACTGCACCCAGCCCCCTGTCTCTTTTCGGTTGCCAGTTGAAGTCTGGAGGTGGCATGGGTCCCGGGAGGCCGGTGCCAGTGTTGGAAGCTTGGGAAGAGAGGAGGAGCAGCGTGGTTGGGGGGAAGGTGGAGAGTGCTTACTCCTGGCACCTGTAGCCCCCGGGGGAATGGCAGCTACCCTTTAGCGTAGACTGTCCCCAGCCCACAGAAAGTCAGCTTGCAAATGTTCTGGCATATTCCTCCCTTCTCCACCACCAAAGCTCCTTGCTGTGGCTGAGAATTGT
>NW_022315720.1:0-1221 GCF_002776525.5 Piliocolobus tephrosceles
TACACGTATATATGCACATGCTTAAATAAGTATAAAGAATTAGTTGTTTTTTTTTTCATATACATGTAACCTTTTATATTTAGTATACATAAAATACATACTATGTATATATATATATGTGAACGTCTGCGTGCTTATAGAATATTAATGTAATATAGTGTTTACGAAAGGGTAACCTTGTTTTTCGCTCTCTTACTGTTATAACAAAAATAAAAGAAAACAAAAATAGGAGGATGACGGGAGAGAAAGAGAGATAAAGAAAAAAGCATTACTCAATCTCAATCGTAAATAATATTGTGAGTGTATAAAAAATGCTAGACTAACTCATTTTTTTCTTTTTTTTTTAAAAAAAATATAACAAAACAAGCTCCAATAAGTAAAACAAAAAAAATATCGTGGTTTAACATAACGAACATATGTAAAACATAAAAAAAAAAAAACAAAAAAAAAAATAAATATTAAAAAAAAGGAATATACGAAACACTTTAAGTATTATCTGTATATGTTTCAAATGTTATATTTATACTTTATTTACTCTACAATGCACTAGAACCAGTAAGAAATGTCTTAATTGATTATTACTTAAAAGTACATATATATATATATATTTTTAACAACAAATTTGAAATAAAATCGTTTTAATTTTTTGGATTTGACTTTATATAATAAAATTTTAATACTTTACAACGCTACAAACGTGACGTGCTTGATTACTCCGTGCTTTTTTTTTTTTTTTTTTCCCCTTAAATTCGTACCTAGCTACAGTAAGTTAATGCTGTTAATAAGATTTATATTTTATATTTTTAAATAAGCCATTTTTTTATATTATTAATTATTTTGAACATGTTGTACTATATATATAAATACATCACAAAAACAACATATTTAAAATTATACTCTACATGTATAAGTTTGCTTTTTAATTTTTGACGCTGCAAAATTTAGTGTTATTAATCACAAAATGTGATAAAAAATATATATATATAACTTACAGGGCGAGTAAAACACACAAAAGCAAAAAAAAAGAACATAACGTGTTTTTTTTTTTTTTTTTTTTTTTTTTTTTTTTTTTTTTTTTTTTTTTTGTTCACTAAATCTTTTGAAAAATGCTTCATAAGAGTATATTTATGTATAATATGTAATAAAGCAAACAATAATAGAAACATGTTTAAGAAAAATGCTTAAATATAAACATATATTAAGAAAGTATTCCCCTATGTT
>NW_022315720.1:1321-1767 GCF_002776525.5 Piliocolobus tephrosceles
TTTTTTTTTTTTTTTTTTTTTTTTTTTTTTTTTTTTTTTGTTCACTAAATCTTTTGAAAAATGCTTCATAAGAGTATATTTATGTATAATATGTAATAAAGCAAACAATAATAGAAACATGTTTAAGAAAAATGCTTAAATATAAACATATATTAAGAAAGTATTCCCCTATGTTTTTCTATTAATTCAATTTGTTTATTAAAAATGTAAACCCCTTTCATCTAATAATAAACTGACTTTTAAGAAGTAGCATTCTGATCAATCCATGGATACATACATATATATGTATATATATATTTTATTATTATATTTTTGTTTGACAAGTACGATATTACATATATACATATAAACATATGGAAGTAGACATACAACGGTATGTGCATTGACATTCGCCTTAATATACAACAGGTATATGCATTACGCTTCATCATAAATTTTGTTTTTTT
>NW_022315721.1:0-1182 GCF_002776525.5 Piliocolobus tephrosceles
GAAAATGGAGAGTATGAGAAACAATTTGTTCTAGTGCTTACGTTTGTGTTTGTGCTGGATCCCATGGACAACATGGACGTTATCTAACGTTTATACATTTATTTGTTTTGTTTTTACTTTTAACACACTATTTAACATCATCAACTTTTTTTTATGTGACAACATGTGTATACAATTTATTTAATTTTAAATTGCATACTAAATCTACGGATGCTATTATAGAAAACTTAAGTAAAATCAAAACAAATAAAAAAAAAAAAAAAAATTAAGTACTAAATGATATAACAATATTACGTACTAAACGATAAATAAACAGAACTTTATATTATGAATGAAAGAACAGCCATGCTAACATGCTTAAATTCCAAAATTGTATGAGGTTGTTGGAAATAATAATTTATTATATTTGTTTAACACATATAATAAAATAAATAATATCGACAAAAAGAAATAGTGTCATTTTAACTAAATGTATATGTTATGTGTATAGTACTGTGTGTTTCGAAATGTTTTTTATTTTTATAATGGAACACGTTTCCACAGCATAAAATTCTGCAAAATTTTTATTTTTTATTTTTTTCATATTCGAAAAATTAATATAAAGTAAAACTAATTTCCAAAATAATTTGTAGGCGTAAGCATGGTACTAATACATGATATTTAATGCAAAGCACACATAGACAAATATATATATATATATATATATCCATATGCGTGTTACATCTGAGGAAATTTGAATGCCGAATTCCATACATTTTATGTAACTTTTTAATAATAATAAAAAAAAAAATATAAATAACTTTTTTTTTTTTTTTTTTTTTTTTTTTTTTAAATTTTATGTAATTAGAACAATTCTAGCAAATGAACTTGTACTCGTGATAAAAAAATGTATTTTATCAAACAATTTTATATTCATTTTGCACTTATACATATATATACGTAAGCCGTTAAATTTTTTTCCAATAAAAACACATTCCATATTAAAGCTAATTTTATGTAAAATATATATATGTATATACATTTTTAATCTTACAACATTAAGTTACATGTTACTAAAAAGAACAAAAATTAATTTACAGTTAATGAAGATTTGAGAATTATAGTAAGTCCTATCAAAATTTACACCTTTGTTAAATGTGCAAACAAATTTAACAAACATTAAAGTCCCTTCATATTTAAGGC
>NW_022315722.1:0-7627 GCF_002776525.5 Piliocolobus tephrosceles
AACTGCATATATGCTATTTGAAAATCTAATTTAAACTTTCACTTCAATGAGGTAGATTGAGTTCAGAGTCAGCAAAAATCACCGTCCTCACTGGCCTCTCAAGGCACTGCACCCTGCCAGCTATCTAGTTCAAACATCCTCATTGCGGAAGGTGATGACTAGCAGTGGTAATATCACACACAGATGGCAATGGTGAAGGAGGCCAGTGCCTTCAGAAAATCAATGTATTGAGAACAGACAAGAAAAGGTGGAGAAGTGAGGAAAGAGACTAACGTTGACTTTTGTATTTCTCTCCTTCTTTAGGTCCTTTTATTTATGTCTGCCCTCAGGGTACATTTTTAGCTCCATTTTGGGGAAAAGTTTACTTGAGGGGTATCACCTGACTTTCCAAGAATGACCAGTAATTGAGAAGAAAAGAAAAATTTCCAGTGCCACTGTCAGATATTATCTTGCACCTTTCCCTGAAGCAACGTCTTTAATCTGGAAATCCAAAATCAAATGCCTCAACTTGCTTCTGTGTTGATATTATTAACAGACTATTTTTTTTCAAGTTTTAGATTCACAGAGAAATTTTACAGAACTGCAGATTTCCACTGTGCCCCTCATACATTATTTTTCCTATTATTAAAATTGGACACTTGAGTGGTACATTTGGAAATAATAACAGACTGATATTTATACATTATAATTAATTAAAATATGTAGTTCATTCAGATTTTCTTAGTTTTTACCTAATTTCCTTTTTCTGTTCCAGGATCCCATCCAGGATATCACATTGCTCTTGGTAATCATGTCGCCTTAGGCTCCTCAGCACTGTGACAGCTTCTCATACTTTGTTATTGATGGCTCTCACAGTTTGGAAGAATACTTGCAAGGTATGCTGTAGATGTCCTGTTAATACAGTTTGTGTGACATATTTCTCAGGATTACACTGGAGTTAAGTGTTTTAGAAGGGAGGCTACAGAGATGAAGTGTTATTTACATCCTATAATATCAAGGGCACATGCTATCAATATGGATTATGAGTATTGATGTTGACCTGGATCACATGGCTGAAGTAGTACTTGCCGGATTTCTCCATTGTAAGGTTACTCTTTTATTTCTTTTCTATGCTGTACTCTGAAATGCACAGGCCACACCTAACAGATGAGGAGTTATGCTTCCTATCTTCTAGACTACAGTATGTACATAATTAATTTAAAATATTTCTGCATCAGAGATTTGTTCCTTCACCATTTATAATTCAGTGATTGACACCATTATCCTTTGTCTATATTCATTAACAATTACTGTGTACTTGTTTTTTATACTTTAAGTTCTAGGGTACATGTGCACAATGTGCAGGTTTGTTACATATGTATACATGTGCCATGTTGGTGTGCTGCACCCATTAACTCATCATTTACATTAGGTATATCTCCTAATGCTATCCCTCCCCCCTCCTCCCTCCCCACAATAGGACCCAGTGTGTGATGTTCCCCTTCCTGTGTCCAAGTGATCTCATTGTTCAGTTCCCACCTATGAGTGAGAACATGCGGTATTTGGTTTTCTGTTCTTGTGATAGTTTGCTGAGAATGATGGTTTCCAGCTGCATCCATGTCCCTAAAAAGGACACAAACTCATCCTTTTTTATGGCTGCATAGTATTCCATGGTGTATATATGCCACATTTTCTTCATCCAGTCTGTCACAGATGGACATTTGGGTTGATTCCAAGTCTTTGCTATTGTGAATAGTGCCGCAATAAACAAGCGTGTGCATGTGTCTTTATTTCAGCATGATTTATAACCCTTTGGGTATATCCCCAGTAATGGGATGGCTGGGTCGAATGGTATTTCTAGTTCTAGTTCCTTGAGGAATTGCCACACTGTTTTCCCCAATGGCTGAACTAGTTTACAGTCCCAGCAACAGTGTAAAAGTGTTCTTATTTCTCCACATCCTCTCCAGGACCTGTTGTTTCCTGATTTTTTTAATGATCGCCATTCTAACTGGTATGATATGGTATCTCATTGTGGTTTTGATTTGCATTTCTCCGATGGTGAGTGATGATGAGCATTTTTTCATGTGTCTGTTGGCTGTATGAATGTCTTCTTTTGAGAAATGTCTGTTCATATCCTTTGCCCACTTTTTCATGGGGTTGTTTGTTTTTTTCTTGTAAATTTGTTTGAGTTCTTTATAGGTTCTGGATATTAGCCCTTTGTCAGATGAGTAGATTACAAAAATGTTCTCCCATTCCGTAGGTTGCCTGTTCACTCTGATGGTAGTTTCTTTTGCTGTGCAGAAGCTCTTTAGTTTAATTAGATCTCACTTGTCAATGTTGGCTTTTGTTGCTGTTGCTTTTAGTGTTTTAGACATGAAGTCCTTTCACATGCCTATGTCCTGAATGGTAATCCCTAGGTTTTCTTCTAGGGTTTTTAAGGTTTTAGGTGTAACATTTAAGTCTCTAATCCATCTTGAATTAATTTTCGTATAAGGAGTAAGGAAAGGATCCAGTTTCAGCTTTTTATTTACGGCTAGCCAATTTTCCCAGCACCATTTATTAAATAGGGAATCCTTTCCCCATTTCTTGTTTTTGTCAGGTTTGTCAAAGATCAGATGTCTGTAGATATGTGGTATTATTTCTGAGGGCTCTGTTCTGTTCCATTGGTCTATATCTCTGTTTTGATACCACTACCATGCTGTTTTGGTTACTGTAGCCTTGTAGTATAGTTTGAAGTCAGGTAGCGTGATGCCTCCAGCTTTGTTCTTTTGGCTTAGGATTGTCTTGGCAATGTGGGCTCTTTTTTGGTTCCATATGAAGTTTAAAGAAGTTTTTTTCCAATTCTGTGAAGAAAGTCATTGTTAGCTTAATGGGGATGGCATTGAATCTATAAATTACCTTGGGCAGTATGGCCATTTTTATAATATTGATTCTTCCTATCCATGAGCATGGTATGTTCTTCCATTTTTTTGTGTCTTCTTTTATTTCACTGAGCAGTGGTTTGTAGTTCTCCTTGAAGAGGTCCTTCACATCCCTTGTAAGTTGGATTCCTAGGTATTTTATTCTCTTTGAGGCTATTGTAAATGGGAGTTCATTCACGATTTCGCTCTCTGTTTGTCTGTTACTGGTTTTTAAGAATGTTTGTGATTTTTGCACATTGATTTTGTATCGTGAGACTTTGCTGAAGTTGCTTATCAGCTTAAGGAGATTTTGGGCTGAGACAATAGGGTTTTCTAAATATACAATCATGTCATCTGCAAACAGGGACAATTTGACTTCTTCTTTTCCTAACTGAATACACTTTATTTCTTCCTCTTGCCTGATTGCCCTAGCCAGAACTTCCAACACTGTGTTGAATAGGAGTGGTGAGAGAGGACATCCCTGTCTTGTGCCAGTTTTCAAAGGAAATGCTTCCAGTTTTTGCCCATTCAGTGTGATATTGGCTGTGGGTTTGTCATAAATAGCTCTAATTATTTTGAGATACGTTCCATCAACACCGAATTTATTGAGAGTTTTTAGCATGAAGGGGTGTTACTGTATACTTTTGAATTTATTGAAGATCAACAAGAATAAATATATAGCTGAACTCAAAAATAAATAAATAAAGAGAGAGAGAGAGAAAGCCCAGTTTCTAGAACTAAAAAGATGAAAGAAAAAAATGTCCTTTAACATATAAAGGAACTTCCCTTCCATTTCTAGTTTTCCGGGTGTTTTTATCATGGAAAGGTGTTGAATTTTGACAGCTGTGTCTTGTGAATTGAGATGATCGTATTTTGTTCATTTATGTTTTTTTCCCCTTCATTCTATTAAAGTAGTGTATTACATTGATGTTCTTATATTGACTTATCCTCGAATCTTGGAATAAATCCCACTAGGTCATGGTGTATAATCCTTTTACTATACTGTTGGATCCAGGTTGACAGTATTTCATTCAGGGCTTTTGTATCTACATTCATAAAGAATACTGTCCAGTAATTTTCTTGTGATGTCCTATCTGGCTTTAATATCAGGCTAACGTTAGGCTAATAGTAATGAGTTGGAAAATTTTCCTTCCTCTTCTGTAATTTTAAGCTTTTCAGAAGGATTGCTGTTCATTTTTTCTTAAATGTTTGGAATGACTGATAAAATGTACCAGTGAAGCTATCTGAATTTTTTTTGTTGTTGAGAGTTTTTTAATTACTAATTAAATCTATTTGCTTATCATAGATCTGTTATGATTTTCTAATTCCTCTTGGGTGAAGTTAAGTAATTTATATGTCTAGAAATGTGTCCATTTCATTTAGGTTATATAATTTGTTAGCATACAATTTTTAAAGTAGTGTCATAATTTTTATAACGTTAAGGTCAATAATATTTCCACTTTCATTTCTGATTTGTGTCTTCTCTCTTTTTTCTTTGTTACCCTAGCTAAAAGTTTGTTAATTGTATTAATCTTTTAAAATAATCAAATTTTGGTTTTGTTGATTCTCCCTATTATTTTTCTATATTCTATTTAATTTATCTTTGTTGTATTGTTTATTATTTCCTTTCTTCTGCTACCTTGTGGCTTGTTTATGCCTCTTTTTCTAATTCCTCAGAATGTAGAACTAGGCCATTGCTTTTAGATCTGATTTCTTTTTCAATGCAGGCATTTATAGCTATAAATTTTTTTCTGTGCACTTTCTTAGCTGCGTTCCTTAAATTGTGGTATGTTGTGTTATCATTTTTATTCATTTTGAAAAATTGACTTATTTAATATGTGATTACCTCTTTGACCTTTTTTTGTTTTTCTGTTTAAGAGTTTGTTGTTTAATTTGCATGTGTTTGTGAATTTTCTGGTTTTCTTTCCAATATTGATTTGTAGTTTCATTTCAATGTGCTCATAAAAGATATTTTGTGAAGATTCCTGGGCAAGATGGCTGAATAGGAACAGCTCCAGTCTACAGCTCCCAGCAAGATCAATGCAGAAGGTGGGTGATTTCTGCGTTTCCAACTGAGGTACACTGCTCATCTCATTGGGACTGGTTAGACAGTGGGTGCAGCCCACGGAGGGTGAGCCACAGCAGCGTGGGGTGTTGCCTCACCCTGGAAGTGCAAGGGGTTGGGGAACTCCCTCCCCTAGCCAAGGGAAGCTGTGACGGACTGTGCCATTCCAGCCCAGATACGACACTTTTCCCATGGTCTTCACCACCCACAGACCAGCAGATTCCCTTGGGTGCCTATACCACCAGGGCCCTGGTTTCAAGCACAAAAATGGGCAGCTGTTTGGGCAGACACTGAGCTAGTTCCAGGAGTTTTTTTTAAATATCCCAGTGGTGCCTAAAATACCAATGAGACAGAATCTTTCATTCCCTTGAAAAGGGGTCTGAAACCAGGGAGCCAAGTGGTCTAGCTCAGCAGATTCCACCCCCATGGAGCCCTTCAAACTAAGATCCATTGGCTTGAAATTCTTGCTGTCAGCACATCAGTCTGAAGTTGACCTGCAATGCTCAAGCTTAGTGGAGGGAGGGAGGGTCCACCATTACTGAGGCTTGAGTACGTGGTTTTCTCCTCACAGTGCAAAGCTGCCAGAGGTTCAAACTCGGTGGAGCCCACCACTGTAGCCTGGCAAAGGCACTGCAGCCAGACTGCCTCTCTAGATTCCTCCTCTCTGGGCAGGGAATCTCTGACAGAAATGCAGTGGACTCATTCAGGGGCTTATAGATCAAACTTCCATCTCCCTGGGACAGAGAGCTTGGGGGAAGGGACGGCAGTGGGTGCAGTTTCAGCAGACTTAAACATGCCTGCCTGCCTGCTCTGAAGAGAGCAGCAGATCTCCTAGCACAGTGCTCAAACTCTGCTAACGGACAGACTGCCTCCTCAAGTGGGTCCCTGACCCCAGTGCCTCTTGACTAGGAGACACCTCCCAGCAGGGGTAGACAGACACCTCATACAGGAGAGCTCCAACTGGCATCTGGCAGGTACCCCTCTGGGATGAAGCTTCCAGAGGAAGGAACAAGCAGTAATATTTCCTGTTCTGCAGCCTCCACTGGGGATACACAGGCAAACAGTGCCTGGAGTGGACCTCTAGCAAACTCCAGCATACCTGCAAAGAGGCCTGTTAGAACAAAAACTAACAAACAGAAAGGAATAGCATCAACATCAACAAAAAGGACATCCACACATAAACCACATCCAAAAGTCACCAACATCAAAGAACAAAGATAGATAAATCCACGAAGATGAGGAAACACCAGTGTAAAAAGGCTGAAAATGCCAAAAACCAGAACACCTCTTCTTTTCCAAAGGATCACAACTCCTCACCAGCAAGGAAACAAAACTGGATGGAGAATGAGTTTGACAAATTGACAGAAGTAGGCTTCGGAAGGTCGGTAATGATAAACTCCTCCAAGCTAAGGGAGCATGTTCTAACCCAATGTAAGGAAGCTAAGAGTCATGAAAAAATTGCTAAGTAGAATAACCAGTTTAGAGAAGAATATAAATGACCTGATGGAGCTGGAAAACACAGCACGAGAATTTTGTGAAGCATACACAAGTAACAACAGCTGAATCAAACCAGCGGAAGAAAGGATAGCAGAGATTGAAGATCAACTTGATGAAATAAAGCATGAAGACAAGATTAGAGAAAAAAGAATGAAAAGGAATGAACAAAGCCTCCAAGAAATTTGAGGCTATGTGAAAAGACCAAACCTATGTTTGATTGGTGTACCTGAAAGTGACGGGGACAATGGAACCAAGTTGGAAAACACTCTTCAGGATATTATCCAGAACTTCTGCAACCTAACAAGACAAGACAACATTCAAATTCAGGAAATACAGAGAATACCAGAAATATACGCCTTGAGAAGAGCAACCCCAAGAAACATAATCATCAGATTCACGAAGGTTGAAATGAAGGAAACAATGTTAAGGGGATCCAGAGAAAAAGGTCGGGTTACCCACAAAGGGAAGCCAATCAGACTAACAAAAGATCTCTCTGCAGATACCTTACAAGACAGAAGAGAGTAGAGTCCAATATTCAACATTCTTAAAAAAAAGAATTTTCAAACCAGAATTTCATACCCAGCCAAGCTGAGCTTTATTAGCAAAGGAGAAACAAAATCCTTTACAGACAAGCAAATCCTGAGAGTTTTTGTCACCATCCAGCCTGCCTTACAAGGGCTGTCGAAGGAAGCACTAAATATGGAAAGGAAGAACTGGTACCAGCCACTGCAAAAACATACCAAATTGTAAAGATCACTGACAGTATGAAGAAACTGCCTGAGCTAATGGTCAAAATACCAGCTAGCATCATAACGACAGGATCAAATTCACACATAACAATATTAACCTTAAATGTAATGGACTAAATGCCCTAATTAAAAGACATGCACTGGCAAATTAGATAGAGACTCAAGACCCATTGGTGTGCTGTATTCAGGAGATCCATCTCATACGCATAGACATATAGAGGCTCAAAATAAAGGGATGGAGGAATATTTACCAAGCAAATGGAAAGCAAAAAAAGAAAAAAGAAAAAGCAAAAAAAAAAAAAAAAAAAAAAAAAAAAAAAAAAAAAAAAAAAAAAAAGCAGAAGTTGTAATCCTAGTCTCTGATAAAACAGACTTTAAACCAACAAAGATAAAAAAAAAAAAAAAACAAAGAAAGGCATTACATAATGGTAAACAGG